>NW_027639056.1:0-124046 GCF_951394365.1 Tetrao urogallus | reverse complement strand
TGTGCCATAGACCCCCCCCCCCATGCCATGCACCCCTCCCTGGGCCATAGCCCCCCCCCCCCCCAAGTGCCATAACTCCCCAGTGTTCCATAGCACCCCCCCCACCCCATGCCATGCACCCCTTCCTGTGCCATAGACCCCTCCCCAGTGTGCCATAGACCCCCCCCCCCCATGCCATGCACCCCTCCCTGGGCCATAAACCCCCCTGCCCCCCAAGTGTCATAACTTTCCAATGTGCCATAGCCCCCCCCCCCCATGCCATGCACCCCTTCCTGTGCCATAGCCTCCCCCAAGTGCCATAGACCCCCTCCCCATGCTATGCACCCCTCCCTGGGCCGTAGCCCCCCCCCCCCCCCAAGTGCCATAGCTCCCCAGTGTGCCATAACCCCCCCCTGCCATAGCCCCCATCATGCCCATAGCCCCCCCCATGCCAAGCACTGTTACTCATTGCACTCCTTGCCAGGCCGTGCCCCAGTACCTTGCACTCCCCCTCCCCCAAGCCGTGCTGTGAGCCACACGCTGTACCCTGCAGCTCGTGCCCCCTGTGCCCCCAGCACATCCCCCCCCACCCCCCCCCCATGTTAAGCAAATCCCCAGAGCTGCAGCTGTGCAGGAAACCGCAGGCTGAGGGCTGCACTGTTGGGTGCTGTGGGGATGCCACACTCCCCCCTGGCCCCATGCTATAAAAAGCCCCACAGGATGCAGATGTGTGCACAGGGGCAGCCCCAATCCCAACTCTCCCAATGGCACCCATGGGGCCCCTGTCCCCCCCATCCCCTTCCTTCCCCGGGGCTGTTCCGCCCTCATCTCTTGTGCCCACACATGGGCCCCATCCGGGGCTGTACCCCATGGTTTCCCTCCCCTCCACGCCAGGAAACCTGTCCTGGTTCACCTGCACCCAGAGCCTCGTGCTGAGCCCATCCTGCACGGCCTCGTGGCACCCCTGAGGTTCCCCAGCCACATCCCTGCCCACTGCAGCCCCCATCCCATCCCGGGGGCTCCATCACCCCAATTCCAGTTCCAGCAGCCGCATTCCAGCCTCTCATGTCCCATCCCTACAACAGACCCACCCAACCCCATCCCTGCATCCCTTTCTACCCCCTTCCATCCCTGCATCCTTGGGGTTCCCAGCACCCCCGGCCCTGCTCCACTGTGGCTTCCCCATATCCTTGCTCCCCAACCCCATCTCTGCACCCTTTGCCCCCCCACCCCACCCCCCTCCCTGGCATCTCCCTCAATTCATCCGCAGGTCCACAGCACCCCAACCCCATCCCTGCCCCATTTTGCCCTCCCATCCCTGTCCCCACCCCACTGTGGTTCTTCCAACCCCATCCCTGCACCCTCTGCCCCCACTCCATCATAATCCCCTGCATCCCAACCCATCCCCACCCCATTGTACCCCCATCCCACCCAACTCCATCCAATCCCATCCCACTCAATTCCATCCCATCCAATCCCATCCCACCCCTCCATCCCATCCCACTCAATTCCATCCCATATCAGTCAACTTCACCCCCCCATCCCACCCCATCCCATCCCATCCCATCCCATCCCATCCCATCCCATCCCATCCCATCCCATCCCATCCCATCCCATCCCACTCCTCTCAGCCAACATCTTTATTTCACACCTCCATCACAGCTCCCGACCTCAGCGCATCCCCCACCCCAAACCAGGAAGGGGGGGGACACCATCCCCTATCTGTAGTAGTAGGTCCGGCAGCCGCTTTCACCCCATCAAATGGGGGGGACACACACCGTGGGACCCCCCCCCCGGGGGCAGTCCCAGCCCTTTAGTGCATCTTGCAGTGCACGGGGTGCAGCAGGGCCATGTGCTCGGCCCCTTTGAAGGGCAGCTTCTCGGTGGAGTAATAATGCACGACCTCGGGGACGCTGGCAAAGCCTCCGCTGGCCTGGCTCAGGGTGTATTTATGGTCCTTGGTCTGTGCCACCAGGATGTGCACGCAGCCTTGGCTGGTCCTGCGGGATGAATGGGAGGGGGTCATGGAGAGGGGGGGGGTGTTTAGGGGGGGGGGGGGGGAACGGCTGCAGCCCCCCGATGGGTCCCACCCGGCGCTGCGGGGCCGCGTCCGCCCCTGTGTTTGTTCCAGTCCTGCTCTGATTGTTTCGGCTCCGGGGGCTCCGCTTCCTCAGGAAGGAAACGCCGCCAGCGCCGCCGACAATGAGGGTGGGAGGAGACGCTTTGCCCTCCCCCACTCCCAGGCACCGGGCAGCTCGGGGACGGCCGTGTCCCCCGGGTTGGGGGGGGGGGGGGACAAGACGAGGGGTGCCGCTCCATGTGAGCTATGCTCAGACAGCAGCGATTCTCACGGGGCGCCCACTGCCCTCCATAGGGGGATCCTGCTGTGCTGGGACCCCCCCCCCCCCCCCGCCCCCAAATCCCAGTACTGGGATTCCCATCCTTCATCCCAGTTCCACAATCGCTCCATCCCAGGACCCCCTCCTCGGTACCAGGACTCCCCTCCCAGTACCAAGATCATCACACCCAGTGCTGAGGCCCCCCCAGTGCCAGAAGCCCCAGTCCAGTACCAAGCTCCTCCCCATCCCAGTATCAGGACCAGCCCAGCCCGCTGCCAGAACCCCCTCTCCAGTATCAAGCCCCCCCATCCCACTACTGGGACCCTCAACCCAGTGTCAAGACCACCTCCATCTCATCTCAGTACCAAGACCCCCACTTGCCAAGATCCCCTCCCTCCCAGTATTAGAACCCCCACCACAATGTCAAGACCCCTTCCACCCCACCCCACCCCACCCCATCCCATCCCATTACCAATAACCCCCCCCCCCCTTGCCAAGATCCCCCCCATCCCAGGACCAGGACCCCCACCCAAATGTCAAGACCCCTTCCACCCCGTCCCACCCCACCCCATCCCATCCCATCCCATTACCAATAACCCCCCCCCCTTGCCAAGATCCCCCCCAACCCAGGACCAGGACCCCCACCCAAATGTCAAGACCCCCTCCATCCCACCCCATCCCATCCCATCCCATTACCAATAACCCCCCCCCTTGCCAAGATCCCCCCCATCCCAGGACCAGGACTCCCACCCAAATGTCAATACTCCCTCCCTCCATCCCATCCCATCCCATCCCATCCCATCCCATCCCATCCCATCCCACCCCATCCCATCTCCAATAAATAACCCCCCCTGCCAAGATGCCCCCCCATCTCAGTACCAGGACCCCCACCCCAACGTCAAGACCCCCTCCATCCCATCCCATCCCATTACCAGGACCCCCCCAGTGCCCCCCACTCACTTGAGAGCAATGGAGTACTTCCCACTGCCGCTCTCACTGGTGCGCACCAGGTACCCGGCTTCCTTGCACGCCTGCAGCCGGCTCTCAGCCTCAGCACGTGTAATGGCCCCATGGTACCACCTGGGGGGGGAGGGAGGTCACGGAGGGGCTGTGAGATGCACCCAGACCCCCACTCCCCTATAACACCACCCCCCCGGCTCAGCTCGTGACCCACGGCTGCTTCTCCAGCGACACGGCGGGGTCCACGCGCTCCCCCTCGCTCTGCTCCGATGGTTTCACCATGCGTGGGGTCCAACTCTTCTGGCGCAGGTGCTGCCGTGCTGCCTCCTCCCGGGGCCGCTCAGAGCCCTCGAACTGAACTGGAGAGGGGGGGGGTGGATGGATGGATGGGTGGGGGGCAGGAGAGACCCCACTGCAGCCCTGGAGTCCCCTCCTCATCCATGGATAGATGGATGGATGGACAGGGGGAGCTGAGCCTCCACCGCAGCCCCGCAGCCCCTTCCCATCTATAGATGGATGGATGGATGGGCAGATGGATGGATTGGGGGAGGAGAGCCCCCACCGCAGCCCCAGAGCCCCCTCCCCATCCACGGATGGATGGATGGATGAATAGAGGGGAGCTGAGCCCCCTCCGCAGCCCTGCAGTTCCTTCGCCATTCATGGATGGATGGATGGGGGGAGCTGAGCCCCCACTTCAGCCCCACAGCCCCCTCCCTACCCATGGATGGATGGATGGACGGGGGGAGCTGAGCCCCCACTTCAGCCCCACAGCCCCCTCCCTATCCATGGATGGATGGATGGATGGGGGGAGCTGAGCCCCCACTTCAGCCCCACAGCCCCCTCCCTATCCATGGATGGATGGATGGATGGGGAGGAGCTGAGCCCCCACCGCAGCCCTGCAGCCCCCTCCCCACCCCAGCTCTTACCCGACAGCGCCTTCACAATCTGCTCCTTCTTCCATTCCCAGGGCTGCTCGTACTCAGCTGCCGGACGCTCATCAGCCCCAGGTTCATAGGGGGTGTCGTAGAGCTGCGGCCCCCTCCCCACCGTCTCGCTGCCCCCCCCGACCTTCTTGACCACCTCCGCTTTGCCCCCCGCCTCATCCAGCAGCAGGAGGGCTTTCACCAGGGGGTCCTTGGAGCCACGGCGGCGAACCTCTGTGGGAACACAGGGTGTTGGGTTGGGGAGGGGGCCTCACCACCCCCCCCCCCCCCCCCCTCATTGACACCCCATGACCCGTAACGCGTGGGGCCGGGAGGGGCAGGAAGGCGCCCATCCCCGCGGCGCCCGGTCGCCGTCCCGCTGGCGCTGGCGCCGAGATCCCGGAGGAAGTGGGGCTGCAGGATGCTACACCCCACACCCCCACCCCGGGACACCCCCTGCGCTCTGTCCCCCCCCTCTTCCCCCCACCCCAAATACCCCCTCTGCCCAAATAGCCCCACCTCCACCCCATTTGGCCCCACGACTGCCCCGCACGGAAAAAAGCCATCAGCAGCAAATCCTTTATTCCCTGCTTCCGGCCGACTCAGTTCCTGTTATTCTGTCCGGCTGCGGCCCCCTGGGTGGAGTGGGGGGCAAAGCTTGGGGGTGGGAGGACACCGAGCCATGGGGTCCCCATGGGGCGTGGTGACAACGGGACCCCTCAAGGCATGGCTGCATCCTGGCCCTGAATGCTGCCGGTGGCACCGGGCTTTGTGCCGTGGGGCAGCGGCGTGGCACACACCTTATCACGGGGAGCAGTGCAGGAAATGGGAGAGCAGCTTTCCTGTTCCCAAAGCTCCGCGCCGGGTGGGTCCCCGGCTGACGGCCTCACGGTGCTGCGTGCTGCCAGCGGTGCAGCACGGCATGGGATGGGGTACCAAGGCACACCGTGGCACATGGTGGCACGCCAAGTCATATCGTGGCACGCTATGGCACACCATGGCACATCGTGGCACGTGATGGCTATCAGGGCACACCGAGACACATCACGGCACACCACGGCACACATTATGGCACATCATGGCAGATTGTGGCACATCATGGCACACCAAGCCATATCACGGCATACTGTGGCACATCACGGCACGCTACAGCACACGATGGCCATCAGGGCACACCGAGACACACCATGGCACACCATGGCACACCAGGTTGCACTTTATGGCACATCATGGAAGACAAAGTCCCACCATGGCACGCTACGGCACACGATGGCAATCAGGGCACACTGAGACACCATGGCACACTATGGCCCACCATGGCACATCATGGCAGATTGTGGCACATCATGGCACATCATGGCACACCATGGCACACCACGGCACACCACGGCACATCATGGCACACCATGGCACACCACGGCACACCACAGCACACCATGGCACATCATGACACACCATGGCACACCATGGCACACCACGGCACACCATGGCACACCATGGCACATCATGGCACACCATGGCACACCATGGCACACCAAATCACACCACGGCACACCATGGCACATCATGGCACACCAAATCACACCACGGCACACCATGGCACGCCATGGCACACCAAATCACACCACGGCACACACCTGTGATCATCTGCTGTGCGTCATAGGGCTCCATGTAGCCGTCGTTCTCCCCCAGGCGCTCGGCGTCCCTCTGCCCTTTGGTGCGTTTGGCATCGTAAGGGTCAGCATAGTCCTCCAGGATGATGACCTGGGGGGGGAGATGGGGGGCACACAGGTGGGCACTGGGGATGCTGTCACTGCTTGGCTCCTGGATGTGCCCAGGAGGGATGGCAGCCACCCCCCAGCACCCGGTGGAGGTTGCGCGTTGGCTTCGAGTGGCAGCGTTGGGTGGGGGCAGCGCCCACCCCGTGCAGCCTGGGGGTCAGTGGGGGTCCTGAGGGCCATCTGGAGGTAGTGGAGGACAAACCCAAAGAGCATTGCTTGGGGACACAGCCCTGTCCCCATGGCCACCACAGAGCAGAGCTCTATGAGAACATTTATTTAACGGGTCAGTGAGGGCAGGGGACGGCAGAGAGGGGAAAACTGAGATGGAGGGACCTCGGAGTTGGGCTCAGCCGGGCCGGGGGGGGGGGGGGGGGGTGCCACGATCCCACCCCACCCCACGGCCCTCCCCTTACCGTCTCCGTTTTGGGGCTCTTGCCCTTCTCCTCGGGCACGGGCCCGGCGCTGGGGTAGCCTTTGGGGTTTTTCTCGTGGGCTTCCACTTTGATCAGGCGGTTGATGTACGTCCCGCAGCTCCGGGGGGGCCCTTCGGCAGCGACCCCCTCCACCTTCGAGTTTTTGCGCATCCTCCCGGCGGCGGCTTGCAGCAGTCCCTGCAGGTTGTCCCGAGACAGACGGCCGCCTCCGTCCTTGCCGGTCCCGGGGGGGTACACGGCCCTGCAGCCCCCCACCTCAGCCGCTGAGTTTTTGCGGCTTTTCCCCGGCGGGGCCCCCCCGGGCGGTTCGTTGCCCCCCAGGCTTTTACGGGCGGTGCCGCCCGGTTTGTTCGGTCGCGCTTTCTCCGAGCCCGTCCTCAGGTTGGAGGGGAATTCCTTGAACCATTTGGCCGCCATAGGGCCGGGGGCGCGCCCCCCCCGGGGCCGGCGGTGGGGTCAGGGCCAGCGCAGCTCTCCCCCCGCCCCGAACACCGGGGGCCGCTCCGAGCTTCCCTCGCCCCGACGAGGAAAGGGTCCGGCGGTGCCCCCGGAGGTCGGGGGCGGAGGGGGGGGTCCGGGCTCTGCTCCAGCGATGGGCGCGGGGGGGGCTCTGAGCTGCTCCGGCCCCGGGCGGGGGCGGAGGGGGGGTCCTCGATCGGCGCTTCGGGGCAGCTCCGCGCTGATCGCCCCTCGAAGGCGGCGGGGGCCGTCGCGGCTCCGCGGTGGGGGCGATCCCCGGGGGTGCGGCTCGGTCACGCCGGCCCGGGGGGCCCCATGCGGCGGCGGCGGGACGGGACCGGACGGGACAGACGGGACGGGACGGACGGACGGAGCCTGGCGGGGCTGGAAGAGGCCGGAGGGGAGGCGGTGGGGCCGGAGCTCCCCGCCCAGATCCGGAGGGGGCGGCCCCGGGGGGTGGCGGGGATCGGGCCGGGCCCGATGGGGCGGCTCTGCGCGGAGCACCGCGGGGCGACACGAGGGGTCCCCGTGCGGTGAAGCCGAGTGAAGTCTGAGGCAGAACGGGTGGGGGCAGCGGGAGCACCGATTCGACCCCGTGATCCCCCCCACAGACCCCGCGCACTGGAATTGCGCATAGACCCCATGCACTGACCCCGAGGACACCGCACGCTGACCCCCAAGCACTGAAATCTGCACGCAGACCCCCTGAAGACCCCTGAAGACCCCTGACCCCGCACCTGCTGCAGCTCAGCCCCATTGCAACGCGACCGCTGCAGAAAATCCCACCCCGTTCGGCTCCTTATGGCGCTGGGAGCCGGGCTGTGGGGCTCCGAGCTGAGCACAGGGAGATCCCCACAAGGCTCAGCGTTTGAGGGCTCCGCAGCGCTGGGGTTGGAGCTGTGGGGCTGAGCATCTCTTCAGCCGCTGGGCAGCGTTCAGCCCCAATTGCAATGCTCGTTAAATCAGCGCAGCAGCGCTCCAGTGCTCCAGTGGGCCGCGGTTTGTCTCCAGCGCAACGAGCAGAGCTGGGCTCCATCCCCGTGTGCCTCCCTGCAGGGATTTACGGCCACGAGCGGGACCCCCTGAGCCCCTTCTGCCCCTCGCACAGCAGCCCCGACACTCAGCCTCTCCTTCCAGCAGAGGGGTTTTCCAGTTCCTCCCAGGAACTTTGCACTTCTCCTTGGAGGGCTCCTCAAGGTTCCCGGCCCCCGTTTCTCCTCCTGCCCTACAGCACAGCGCTTCAAAACAGCCCCTGGCAGCGCCCTGCCGCTGCTCCTCATTAACCTCCTCTCAGCCGCGTCTTTCAAGGCCTCAAAGTAGGGCAAAGGGGTAACGAGCAGAGCAGCTGCCGCGTGAGATAACAAACTTCTTCTGACGCCCTTTGATTTCCTCGTCGCTTTGATTCAAACAACTCGAATCGGCACTGATGGGTTCGCTGTGATGCTAATGAATCAGCGATGCCCTCCAGCCCAAGACTCACAGCACCAGAGAAGCTGCAGCACCCTGAGCTCCATCCCTTCCTCCCTTCCAGGACGCTGAGCTCCTTCCTTCCCGTCCTTCCAGGACCCTGAGCTCCACCCCTTCCTCCCTTCCAGGACCCTGAGCTCCTTCCTCCCCATCCTTCCAGGACCCTGAGCTCCTCCCTTCCTCCCCATCCTTCCAGGACCCTCAGCTCCATCCCTTCCTCCCTTCAAGGACCCTGAGCTCCATCCCTTCCTCCCCATCCTTCCAGGACCCTGAGCTCCATCCCTTCCTCCCTTCCAGGACCCTGAGCTCCATCCCTTCCTCCCCATCCTTCCAGGACCCTGGGCTCCTTCCTCCCCATCCTTCCAGGACCCTGGGCTCCCCCCCTCCTTCCTCCCAGCCCCTGTTCAGGAGGGTGGGATGTGAGCACAGGTGGAAAAAGGCAGCAGGAGCTTCTCAGTCCCCCACAAAGAAGGGCTTCCTCCTTCCCAGAACGTTGCTCCAGACTTTCCTGCTTGGTTCCGCTCACAGCTGTGCCCATTTCTCCATCCCCATCCATATCCCCCCCCACAGCTGCCCCACGTAACAACGCAGCAGCTTGGAAAAATCAATACTTAGACCACTAACCTTCAAATTAACAAACTGTAATTTTTCTCCAAAGATACATTTTCCATACACATCCATCATACACTGTAACAAAAAAAAGCAGTGTACATGAAATAAGAAAATAAATTAAATCCATAGCATAGGTAAGGAGGACGCTCTAGACTGGAGTAGAGTCGAAAGTTTCCAGCGATACAAGAGGCTCAAAAGTTTGTTTTAATAAGAATGCCTGCTAACAAGGGTCCAGCAAGTGTTTTAAGTCAGTCCGACTGCTTAAACAGTTTTCTTTTAAAGTTTATAACAGCCATTATTGTCCTGCAACAGGCAGAGCTATTATATCCTGGGAGAAAGCCGGAGAGGCGCGGTGAGATCCGAGCACAGCATTTGGGAGTGAGCAGATGGGTCCCGCAGCGTCTGCACTAGCCATCCTCCTTGGGCGGTGTGTACCAGCCTGAAAGGAACACAGACGGGTGAGGGATGTGGCTGCACAGGAATGCAAGCCCTACGACCTGGAAATCCCCAGCAGGAAACAGCACAAATAGGCTGAGCTCCACTTGCATAGGGCTCGGGTGCAAGCGCTGCGCTGCCCAGGAGGGCACCCGGCTCGCTGGGGCGCTTTCCCCTCCACACCAAACGGCGCCACGCGGTTCTGGAGCAGCAAAGAGAAAGGTTCTCCCCATCCCTCCAAGCCTCACCATTCTTCTCGTGGATCTGAACCAGGGATTTGTAGGACTGCTGTGCTCTTGTCAGGCTGTACTGATTCTGCAAGGGAAGTCAGGGGGGACGGTCAGTTCAAAGCAGCTGCAGGCTTTCCCAACGCCAACCGTGCTGACACGTGGCCGGTTGCTTTCTCACATCAGCCCCTCCAAACCCCTTTTGAGCCCACTCAATGCAGGGGGTATTCCCCACATGCCTGCCCCTCTCCTTCCCAAAGACTCTCGTCTTTATTGATGGGGAGGAAGGAGCTCAGGGTCCTGGAAGGGAGGAAGGGATGGAGCTCAGGGTCCCGGAAGGACGGGAAGGAAGGAGCTCAGGGTCTTGGAAGAGAGGAAGGGATGGAGCTCAGGGTCCTGGAAGGATGGGGAGGAAGGGATGGAGCTCAGGGTCCTGGAAGGACGGGAAGGAAGGAGCTCAGGGTCTTGGAAGAGAGGAAGGGATGGAGCTGAGGGTCCTGGAAGGGGGGGGAGGAAGGAGCTGAGGGTCCTGGAAGGGGGGGGAGGAAGGAGCTCAGGGTCTTGGAAGGGAGGAAGGGATGGAGCTCAGGGTCCTGGAAGGATGGGGAGGAAGGGAAGGAGCTCAGGGTCCTGGAAGGATGGGGAGGAAGGAGCTCAGGGTCCTGGAAGGATGGGGAGGAAGGAGCTCAGGGTCCTGGAAGGATGGGGAGGAAGGGATGGAGCTCAGGGTCCTGGAAGGATGGGGAGGAAGGGATGGAGCTCAGGGTCCTGGAAGGATGGGGAGGAAGGGATGGAGCTCAGGGTCCTGGAAGGGAGGACACTCGTGCCCCCAAACACCCCCAGGCACTGCTCAGTGTTCTTTGGTTCTTCCCAAGCCCTGCCCGGCTGCCCCACGTTGGCCCTTACCTTATTGGCTCCAAATTGCACTCGTGCTTTCCCTTTCACCAGAGTTGCACTGATCTGCATGATCACAGACTCGATGGAGTATGCGCTGCTCCAGCCCTGTGGGTCAGAGCACACACAGCAGAGAGATGAGCGTGGATGGGAGCAGGGGGCTGAGCTTCCCAGAGGCAGAGGAAGGGTTTCTCCAAGCCCTACGCAGGCAGCACAAGCTCTCAGCTGCTGGCAGATGGCAGATTTGGCTGCCAGAAAGGTGAGAGCAGCTACCCAGGAACCAGGCTTTGAGCTTTGGGACTCACCTGTTTGGTAAGCAGCTCCATGCAGATGGCACCACCACCCAGGACATACCTTGGGGAAGGAACACGGGCAAAGTTATGCCAGAGATGGATGCAGCCTCACCTCCCCCCCTCCCTGGCTCTGCAGGTGAGCTGTTTGCTCAAACCAAAAACCAACAGAAAGCAAGAAAAACCATCTGCCAACACTGACCACGTTTCCCAAGAAGGCTGCCACAAACGTATTAAAAGTAACAAAGCTGCACAGTGCTCCTCACTCTCATGAAAACTGCCCCAGGAAGCAGAGCTGCAGAGCTCTGTGAGCAGAACCAGCAGCTACTTACCCCCCTGACAGCACTGGGGACACAACCCTTACGAACGGTGGATCGAAAGGAAAGTTATCCTGGAACGAGAGAAGGGAAACACGTTGAGAAACGTCTCCTCTGGTGTCTGAGGGCAGCGGGCGCGCGTCGAGGACGGCGGGTTTGAGAAGCCTTACTTTAAAGGAGAAGTTTAGGAGGATGAAATCTGTTCCTTCTTTTTCTTTGAGGATCTGGAGATCGTTGTGCAAAGCGCTGTCCTCGTCAACCCTGTCGGAAGGGAAGCCCAGAGGCTCAGAGCGGAGGTGATGCACCTCAACTCAGCCACGCTCGCTGCCGCTTGGAGCCCAGAGCTCCCCTACCTGCACAACCCGGCTGCCACGGGGGCCCTGGGTTCACACCCAGAGGGCAGTGACAGCACGCGCTGCCAGCTTTCTGCTCCCGGTTTCCAGAGAAGACCATCACACCCTTTTTGCATGCCAGCTTAAAAATAAAGACTGCCCGGCCCAAGGGAAAGGCAGCACTGGTGTCTGGAGGGTGTGAGAGCTCGGGGTTTTGCCTGATGCACCTCTTCCAGGACTCTAGGAACAGCAGACAGACTCGCAGAGCCCTCAGATTAGCTCATCTTTCTCTGGAGAGAAGTCAGCTGCCCACAAGACTAAGAGGTCAACCCAAGCTCTGCCCTGCTCGCTGCCCCCTGCTCGCTGAGGATGCTTTGGTCCCACCACCAAGATTCCGCCATCCCAAACCGTGCCACCTACTTCAGGAGTTTGACGTTCCAATCGTACAGGCTGTCGTTCACTAGTTCGACTGCATAGTATCCTGCAAGGCAAAAAAAAAAGTGGAGTCAGAAGAGGGGCGACCAGACAGGGGGACGAGCCACCAGCCAGCCTGCAAACCCCCTCAGCCCTGCAGCACAGGCACAGACCGTCCTGCAAAGAAACCACCGTGATGTGGGTGCTTCTGTTGCACCCTACTGAGCCACAGCACCCCAAAACCTGAGGCTCTGCCCACCGCAGCCGAGCACACAGCGAAGGACCCATCCCTGAGACCCACACCCTGAAGGACAAGAGGAGCCCCAGGCATCACCGTACTCACCGCCCTTGAAACTTGGTGATCTGTAAATATCCCTGAGCTCCTTCATTAGCCGGTCAGTGGCCTGCACAGACCCAGACACCGCACCCTGCAAGGAACCAGCAGGGGAAAAGCTGCACTGTTATGCTGTTCTCACCACGACCGATGCCCAGACCGCAGCTCCTGCCCAGCCCCCAAACCACACCTCACCATGCCCTCCCTCTCTCAAGTTTTCCCTTTTCTCTCTGCATCAACTTCCCTCGCCTCAAACAAGCGCCTCGCTCACACAGTGCAGCTGCAGCAGGAGCATAAAACACAACCCAGCACCCTTCGCCACGGCCAGAGGTGAGGCCCAGCTCCTGGGGGCACAGGGCATCCCCAAACCCTGCTGCAGGAAGGCTTCCTTCAGCCTGGCAGCACTCCTCCAGCTCCTCTGCATTACCTTCAGCCATCCCCAGGAGCCATGCTGTACCCGTGGCCAGATCTGGCCCCTCTGCCTCAGGCCCCTCTGCTTCCCCAACCCTCCCGCCCCCTGGGAGGCACGTACATTTAAGTAATCTTGCCTCTGGTTCTTTTTTATTTTCTCTAAAATGGCCAGATTTTCCTTCCCGATGCCTTCATCCTCCGTTTTCCTTCCATCTGCCGGCTCTTCCTCTTTCATCTCATAGTGGTCCAAGTCCTCGGTGTCCTGCGAAGGGCAGAGGAGAGATGGCACCAGACCCACCTCACTGCTCCCTGCTCCAAGTGCAGAGACGTGTGGTCGGAATCCTTTGGGCTGAGGGATCCCAAGCGCTTTGTGGAAGAGGAGACTTCAGCACGAGGCCTGGACACGCTCAGTGAGGAAGCTTCAGGCACCAGGCTCCGTCCCGTGCCAAAGCCAGCAGGCAGACAGGCACACTTCCCTTTCCAGATTTAAATTGGGCTCACACAAGCTCTTTGTTCCCTCAATCCTTCTCTGCCAAGTCTCACGCCTGGTTATAATTAGCCATTAATCTTACAGATGCTCCCCAATGAGCCGAAGGGAGTCGCGCATCGGCTCCAAGCAGCCCCGTGCCATGTTTCTGGAGGCTGGAACAAAGCGTGGGCGCTGCTGCTGGGCAGGATTATCCCCGCTCCCAAGATGCTCAGAACAAACACGGGTCACCAGGAGCACAAGAACAGACTGACAAAAAACCCACAGGACCTTTTCCTCTCAAAGAGAGGTCGCGTTTCACAGCGTGTCTGGAGGCTCTCCTACATCAGCTCAGCTCTCGCTCTGCTCCCACTGCTCTCCCCAGCGAGGGCAGAGGCTGTGCCCCTCATCCCCTTCCACAGCAGCATCTGTTGGGCCGACGCTTGCAACGCCACATCAGCAGAAAACAGTTGCAGCCATCAGGAACGGCTGCAGCCATCGCTTCTGCAGCAACAGCAGCCACTGCCACAGTATCAGGGCGCCGAGCTGGGCTGCCTGCAAACGGCCGTGGATACGCAGAGCTCCAGTATTGGTTTTAAATCCTCTTGAGCAAGTGGTTGCTTCGGCCTCTCCGGCCTAGCTGCTGCTATTCTGGAAGAACAGCGCTTTGGGAAGGGCTTTGACATTTTTAGACCGTCGCAAAGGGAAAATAGATCCTCCCAGAAAATCCCTCGAGTGGATTAACCTGCGTGTAACGCATCTCCGCGACAGGGCGCAGCTCTGCTGCTCTGCTCTCCTGAAACGTTTGCTCCCCACGACAGCGCAGCCTGCTGCACAAGGCAAGGTGTTAGCAGAGAGCACGAGGGGGCAACGCTTCTTGCTAGCTCACTTCCTGAGGCTTTCTCCCCCAGCTCACAGGAGCACAAGGATTTACAAGCTGCAGATCTGCCCAGAAGCAGCAAAGCTTGCAGACCAGTTACGCGTGGTAGCAGTTTAAACCCCCACCTTTTCTCAAGGGACCTTTGTATAAGGCCTCGGTTTAGCAAGATATTCACTTGGCTGAAAGCCCAACGAGTGCTTGGCTGCTGCCAAGTGACCTGCCCTCTGGTTCTGCAGCGCTCCGAGGTGCACAGACCTCAGGCACCGAGGAGAAGTGCATCGCCCGACGTCACCATGGAGATTTCAAGATTATTCCACCCACTTCTAGAGATCTCTGAAACCGCAAACCAAACAACCGGAGCCTGTGGGTTTTTCAGCGTGATATTCTCAGCCTTCAGTGAAGCATGGCTGCTTCTGCCTCTCCTGCCAATTATCTCCCTCACACGCCGAGCCATCCCACCTCATCTTCTCCGCACGAGTCCCATTTCCAACCCGTGGCTCCCCTGCGCCTCGGCCCCACACGCGCATCCCACAAATCAAATTACTTGTGAGGAAATTTCAGACTTGCAAAGCATGGCAGCACAAAGCGAGAACCCATCTGAGGGGCTCTGACCTCAGCTCGTTTCCCTGCCCTCAGAAGTCGCTGCTGCAGTCCTTTGAGTTTTGCCAACCCACCACTCCTGCTTGGTGACTGGGATTTGGGTGCAAGGCAGGAAAATGCTGAAATCAAACGAATTTTAAACCGGCTCCCATGGGTCTCTTGTCCTGCCTGGCCTCCTCCAGCTTCACCCAAACACGACCTCTGGGCCTCAGCACCTCTCACAGACATCTCACAGCTGCCTGGTACACAGCACTCACCTCTGGCATCTCTTCATCTTCCTCTTCAGAGGACACCTCTTCCTGCGTGCTCTGTGAGGACAAAAATCACACTGTGAGCTTCCTCTGGCGACGCTCCCCTGCTTTCTGAGACACTTCTGAGGTGAGGTTTACACACAGAAGCAATTTAAAGGCAGAACAAAGCCAAGAAGCTTTATAGGTTATAAACCTGAGCAGCTCCAGAGGCGCAAGGTGAGTTAGAAGAAATCAGATAAGAAACATCTCAAACACTGCCAGGCATCAAACTGGAGAGATAAAGCTGGGCCCACTCAGGCACCAAGGGAGAAGAGACAGACCCTCACCTGCTGCAGCCCTCCTTCAGGGTTAGGAAGCCTCACCCTCTAAAACAAGGCAGCTCCCAAAATGAGCCTAAAAACCCTCACCCTGAGTTCCTCACCTGTTCTGCCGGCAGAGGTTGGTCCAACATTTCCACATCAGGATGCTGGGGGAGGTTGTAGAGTTTGCACAGGTCTGAAATTATTCGCTTCAGGTGCTGCAGAAGCTGCACAGAGAGCAGAGAGGTGTCAAAGAAACCCAGCAGCACAGGGAGCTGAGCCTCAGCCATCCACAGCACTCCCCACTTCCCCAATGAGCAAAGACCCCACAGATGCTCCTTTCTGCCCTCCAAGCTCAGCAGGATAAAATCCCATGCGAGAATGCATGGGAAGGCACGCTGACAGGAGTCAGAGCTACTGATGCTGCGATTCCTAAACCCTCCGTGGGAGCAGAGCCCACCTCAACAGGTTCTACGCTGACACCATAAGCAGCCGCCCCCCATCCCTCCCCACCAGCACCTCTCACCAGCGTATTTCCTTTCCTGACTTCCACCAGCCTCTCCAGGATAGCTGCCAGGTTGGGATCATCCGACTCCACGGACCAGATGGGGGGAACAGCTGGATAAGACTCCTGGGAAGAAGGAAAAGGGGCTGAGCATTGTAAAACCCCCGATCCCATTGCACCGCTCTGACAGCTCAGGGGGAGCTCAAGGCGATCTCAGCACTGAGGAGCATTTGGTGGGGGCTGAGACTGGGGCTCACGCGGGCGCTGATAAGGCCTGGTGCTGCTTCTCAAGCTGGGCTGGAAGTGTCATAGGAAAGGCTCCCACTCACACTGCCATTAACACGGTGCTGCTCCAGAGAGCCCCGGGCTTCCCGTGTTGGAGCCACAACCCTCGGAAAGCTCCGTGGGTGACGGTGAACGAACCCAGAGCCCAACCCGGCCGGGGGATCCCGCAAACGCCCCACCCCCGCGTGGCCAAAGCCGGCCTCGGTGCTGCAGAACCTCCCTGAGTCCAGAGGCTCTCCCAGGCCGCCGCCCAACGACCGAACGCCGCCCGGTACCGCCGCAGCCCCGGCACGCGGCCCGCCTCGGCCCCGTTAACCGCCCGCCCGGCCCTCACCGTGATGTTGCAGTGGATGCGGACGGGACCCGGCGGCGGCCCCCGGGAAGCGGAACCCCCGGCCCTGGCGCCCGCCCCCGGCACGAACTCGCAGCTGATCTCGTCCGGGCAGGCGCTGCCGATACGGAACCGCTCGTGGCCGCGGTGAAAGATGGACTCGAGCAGCCGGAGCTCCCGTTTCAGGAGCCGCCCGGCCGGGGCCGCCGCCGCCAGCCCAGCCCCGCTCCGCCCGGCTCCCCCCGCCGCCGCCTGCGACCCCGCCGCCTCCTCCGCCCCCGCCCGCTGCATCTTCCCATGGAGGGACCCGCTCCGCCCCGACGGCCCCGGGCCCCGCCGCAGACCCCGGAGCCGGCCCAAGATGGCGGCGGGATGGCCCCGCGCGCCGGAAGTGACCCCTCCCGCCGCGAACGGAAGGGGCGGGGACAATCGCCGGAAGCGCCGGCGTGAGAAGCGGGGCTGTATCGAGTGCCGGAAGTGACGAATAGCGGCGGCGTGCAGCGGAGGGAGGGGCGGGAGAGGGGGCGGGGTTCGGTACGCCCGAAGGGGGAGGGGCTAACAGAGCTGAAGGGCGGGGCCTATGGCTTAGGGGGCGGGGCCAGATGAGGGGCGGGGCCTGGGGCGTCCCGGTTTGGGGGTTCCGAAGGTCGGTGCCCCCGGTTCGGGCGGGACTCTCCCGAGGGTCCGTGTCTGAGCGGAGCGGAGCGGGTCCACGTTCTCCCCCGGATCCAGCCGGTACTGAGCCAGCACAGAGCAGGGGCAGCTGCGGGGAACACCGGGATCTGCCCGGTTCCCTCCCCCTACCCGGTTCCCGGTGCCCCCCTAGCTCCCCATCCGGGTGCTCCCGGTAGCGGCGGGGCGGGGGCGGGGCGGCTGCGGCCCCACTGACGGCGGCGCTGACGGCGGCGGAGCGGAGCGGCGCGGGGCGGCCCCGGCAGAGCGCACGGCACCGCCTCCCGCCCGGGGCCGCCCCGCCCGGGCCGCCGCCGCCGCCGCCGCCGCCGCCGGCTCCAGCACCGCGGAGAGCGCGGGCAGCACCGGGGACAGCGCCGGGGCAGCGGCACCGGGACCGGCACCGGCGGAGGCAGCGGGCCGCCCCCATGGCGCTGCTTCGCGTCCTCTGCCTCCTCGCCGCGCTCCGACGTAAGCACCGGCACCGGTGGGGGGGGTGGGGGGGGAAGGACCGAGGGGAAGGGGCTGCGGCGGGCCCGGGGCTGCTCCCGGTGGAAGGCGATGTCGGGGGGAGGGGCGGGGAAGGCCCGTTACCGCCCCGCAATACCCATTGAGGGGTGGGAGCGGGGGTCCGGCGTGACCGGGACGGTGGGGGTGCGGCTCTGGGACGCTCTCTGCCCCCCCTCGTCTTCCCCCCCCCGGAGCTGTGCGGACTCCCCCGGGGCACCGGGAACCCAACGGGAATCCACCCCACCCCCGGTTCATCGGAAGGAGCGGCACCGACGCGGGAACAGCCGCACCCCGACAGCCCCGCACGCTCACGGCATCAGAGCCGCACGCTCACAGCCGGTGCACGGCTGCACCGTCACATTGCACACCCGCATCGTCCCACAGCGGTCACACCTGCAGTGCTGGAGTTGCACAGCCCTGGGCACTCGCAGCATCGCAGTCGCCCCATCGCTCCCATTCACCATCATCCCAGCGCATGCACACTCACCCCGTCGCTCCTTTACACTCACATCCCGTTACACACTCACCCGTCCCATCACTCCATCACCCCGTTACACACCCACGTTCACCCCACTGCACCCCAGCACACTCACAGCCCGTTGGACGCTCATCCCATCGCTCCGTCACCCCGTTACACACTCACAATCACCCCATCACCCCCTCACACCCCATCACCCCATCACCCACTCACAATCACCCCATCACACTCACCCCCTACCTCCCATTACACACTCATCCCATCGCTCCGTCACCCCATTACACACCCACATTCACCCCATCACACCCTCACACCCCATCACCCCATCACCCCGTTACACACTCATGCCCACCCCATCACACTCACCCCCTACCTCCCATTACACGCTCATCCCATCGCTCCATCACCCCATTACACACCCACATTCACCCCATCACACCCTCACACCCCATCACCCCATCACCCCATTACACACTCACACCCACCCCATCACACTCACCCCCTACCTCCCCATTACACGCTCATCCCATCGCTCCATCACCCTATTACACACTCACAATCACCCCATCACACCCTCACACCCCATCACCCCATCACCCACTCACAATCACCCCATCACACTCACCCCCTACCTCCCCATTACACACTCATCCCATCACTCCACCCTGTTACACACTCACGCCCACCCCATCACACCCTCACACCCCATCACCCCATTACATTCTCACACCCCATTACACACCCACAATCACCCCATCACACTCACCCCCTACCTCCCCATTACACGCTCATCCCATCGCTCCATCACCCCATTACACACTCATGCCCACCCCATCACACCCTCACACCCCATCACCCCATCACCCCGTTACACACTCATGCCCACCCCATCACACTCACCCCCTACCTCCCCATTACACACTCATCCCATCCCTCCATCACCTCATTACACACTCACGCCCACCCCATCACACCCTCACACCCCATCACCCCATCACCCCGTTACACACCCACATTCACCCCACCATACCCTCACACCCCATCACCCCATTACATTCTCACACCCCATTACACACCCACCCCCCACAGCCCCCCCCCGCCCCCCCGCAGCCCCCCGGCTCAGCCCCCTCCCCGCAGGCAGTCTGTGCACGGACACGGAGGAGCGTTTGGTGGAATACCTCCTGGACCCCGCACGCTACAACAAACTCATCCGCCCGGCCACCAACGGCTCGCAGCTCGTCACCGTGCAGCTCATGGTGTCGCTGGCACAGCTCATCAGCGTGGTGAGTGAGTGCCGGGCCCCAGCATGGAGCGGGCACCCCAAAACCAACCCCAGCACCCCATCACCACCCCAGCATCCCATAACCCTCCCCCAGGATCCCATAAACACCCCAGGACCCCATAACACACCCCAGGACCCCATAACCACTCACTCCCGGGATCCCATATACTCCCCCCTCCAGGACCTCATAACCACCCCCAAGACCCCATAACCACCCCAGCACCCCATAACACACCCCAGGACCCCATAACCACTCCCGGGATCCCATACTTCCTTCCCAGGACCCCATAACCACCCCCAGGACCCGATAACTATCCCAGCACCCCATAGCCACCCCAGCACCCCATAACACACCCCAGGACCCCATAACCACCCCCAGGACCCCATAACACACCCCAGGACCCCATAACCACTCCCAGAATCCCATACTTCTCCCCCAGGACCCCATAACCACCCCCAGGACCTGATAACCACCCCAGCACCCCATAATCACTCCCAGGACTCGATAACCCCTCACTCCCAGCATCCCATATCCCCCCTCCCTCCCAGGATCCCATAACCACCCCCAGCACCCCATAACCACCCCCAGGACCTCATAACCACCCCAGCACCCCATAACACCCCCCAGGATCCCATAACCACCCCCAGCACCCCATAACCACCCCCCCAGCACCCCGTATTTGCCCCTTCTCTCTGCAGCATGAGCGGGAGCAGATCATGACCACCAACGTATGGCTGACCCAGGTGAGCCCCACACGAGGGACCCCGGTTCTTCCACCCCGGGGGCCGCCTGCACCTTGCTGTGGGACCCCCAAATCACCTGCTATGGGACCTCCATGCACTCCTGCCTTGTACCCCCCTGCCCTGCCCCCAGGACCACCACTCAGTTTGGTTCCCCTTTGCCCCACGGCCTGGAAATCCCTACCCTGGGACTCTGTTACCCCCTAATTGGGATCCTCACGTCCCTTTCCCCGTGACATCAACAGTCGTGGGTCTCATCGACCCCCTGATTTAGATCCCCTATAGCCCATGATTTGGGACACTGGTGCCCACTGCCCTGTGATCCCATTGCTCCGGGACCCCCATACCTCCTGGGCTGGGACCCCTTTGCCCCATGCCCCCCCTCTCCCTGCGGTGGGGCCGTGCTGAGCGCAGATGCTGGCAGGAATGGGAGGACTATCGCCTCACCTGGAAGCCGGAGGACTTTGACAACATGAAGAAGGTCCGCCTGCCCTCCAAGCACATCTGGCTGCCTGACGTGGTGCTCTACAACAAGTAGGTGCTTTTTGGGGTGTTCGGGGGGGGGGTGCAACACCCTGACCCCACTCAGACCCCAGGGCTGACAGCGCGTCCCATCACCCAGCGCCGACGGGATGTACGAGGTCTCCTTCTACTCCAACGCCGTCATCTCCTACGACGGCAGCATCTTCTGGCTGCCGCCGGCCATCTACAAGAGCGCCTGCAAGATCGAGGTGAAGCATTTCCCCTTCGACCAACAGAACTGCACCATGAAATTCCGCTCCTGGACCTACGACCGCACCGAAATCGACCTGGTGCTGAAGAGCGAGGTGGCCAGCCTGGATGATTTCACACCCAGCGGAGAGTGGGACATCGTGGCGCTGCCGGGACGGCGCAACGAGAACCCGGATGACTCCACCTACGTGGACATCACCTACGACTTCATCATCCGGCGCAAGCCGCTCTTCTACACCATCAACCTCATCATCCCCTGCATCCTCATCACCTCCCTGGCCATCCTCGTCTTCTACCTCCCCTCCGACTGCGGCGAGAAGATGACGCTCTGCATCTCCGTCCTGCTCGCCCTCACCGTCTTCCTGCTGCTCATCTCCAAGATCGTGCCGCCCACCTCGCTGGACGTGCCGTTGGTGGGCAAGTACCTCATGTTCACCATGGTGCTGGTGACCTTCTCCATCGTCACCAGCGTCTGCGTGCTTAACGTGCACCACCGCTCTCCCACCACTCACACCATGCCTCCCTGGGTGCGCACCCTTTTCCTCCGCAAGCTCCCGGCGCTGCTTTTCATGAAGCAGCCGCAGCAGAACTGCGCACGGCAACGCCTGCGCCAGCGTCGCCAAACCCAGGAGCGAGCCGCAGCCGCCACGCTTTTCCTCCGGGCCGGCGCTCGTACCTGCGCCTGTTACGCCAACCCTGGGGCTGCCAAAGCCGAGGGGCTCAATGGCTACCGGGAGCGGCAGGGGCAGGGGCCGGATCCCCCGGCACCGTGCGGCTGCGGGCTGGAGGAGGCGGTGGAGGGCGTGCGTTTCATTGCGGACCACATGCGCAGCGAGGACGACGACCAGAGTGTGAGTTGGGGGTGGGGTAAGGGGGGCATGGGAGGGCAGGGAGGAGGGTAGGGGTGCGGGCAGAGCCATAGGGGGCCGCTATGGGGTGTTGGTGGGGTCTGCGTAGAGCTGGAGGGTGCAGGCAGGGCTGCTGGGTGCAGGCGGGGCTGTGGGGTGCAGGAAGCATCATGGGGTGCAGGCAGGGCTGAGAGGGATGGGGTGCAGGCAGTGTTATGGGGTGCGGGGGGGCTATGGAAATGGGGTGCAGGCAGTGTTATGGGGTACAGGGGGGGCTATGGAAATGGGGTGCAGGTGGGGCTGTGGGATATGGGGTGCAGGCAGCGTTATGGGGTGCAGGGGGGATTATGGAGTGCAGGAAGCATTATGGGGTGCAGGCAGAGCTGTAGGGGATGGGGTGCAGGCGGGGCTGTGGGATATGGGGTGCAGGCAGTGTTATGGGGTACAGGGGGGGCTATGGAAATGGGGTGCAGGCAGTGTTATGGGGTGCAGGGGGGGCTGTGGGATATGGGGTGCAGGCAGGGCTGTGGGTATGGGGTGCAGGCAGTGTTATGGGGTGCAGGGGGGGCTATGGAAATGGGGTGCAGGAAGGGCCGTGGGATATGGGGTGCAGGCAGTGTTATGGGGTGCAGGGGGAGCTATAGGGCATGGGGTACAGGTAGGGCTATGGGTATGGGGTGCAGGCAGTGTTATGGGGTGCAGGAGGGGCTATGAGGCATGGGTAGCAGAAAACATTATGGGGTGCAGTAGGGGCTATGGGGCATGGGGTGCAGGCAGCGTTATGGGGTGCAGGGGGGATTATGGAGTGCAGGAAGCATTATGGGGTGCAGGCAGAGCTGTAGGGGATGGGGTGCAGGCGGGGCTGTGGGATGCACACCGCTGCGGGATGTGCAAAGGGCCGTGATGTGCATGGAGAGCTGTGGGAGGTGCGCAGGGCCGTGGGGCGCGTGCAGCGATGCAAGGTGCACAGGCAGGGCTGTGGGGTGCACACACACACCCACACCACGGGGTCCCTGCCCGGCCACGTCCCCAGGAGCCCCCAGTGCCCCATATCTGGCCCCTTCCCCCAGCACTGCACGGCTGCTCCCAGGAGGGCTGACCCACGCAGCCGCTGCCGCAGCACCGTGAGGCTGCAGATTTCAGGCAGTCTGGGATGGGGACACAACCCCAGAGCGGCTGAGCGGCGAGATGAGTTTTCTGGACTCAGCAGAGGAGCTGCCAGGGCAGGGATGAGCCCCGGGAGCCGCAATGCTGAGGGTGCAGATCTGGGGCACCGCAGAATAAAGGGCTGAGAGCTGAGCCGCGAGCTGACCAAAGCAATCCTGGCCCCACGCAGGTGAGTGAGGACTGGAAGTACGTGGCCATGGTCATCGACCGCCTCTTCTTATGGATCTTCGTTTTCGTCTGCGTCTTCGGCACCGTCGGGATGTTCCTGCAGCCCCTCTTCCAGAACTACACCACCAACTCCCTGCTGCAGCTTGGCCAGGGCACCCCCACCTCCAAATAGTGCTGGGGGAGCGGGGGGGGGACGGAATGATCACAGGGGACGGTGGGCTTTGTGCTCTCAGCCCACGGGGGGGGGCAGGGCCTGGGGCAGCCACTGCAAACCAATAAACACTGACACAGGAGTGGATGCTTTGTCGTAGTGTCATTGAGCGGGGCAGGCGAAGGAGCGCGTTTTTCATGTGCTTCTCTACAAACAGGGCTCAGCCACGGAGCACGGAGCAGATGGTGGGCAGTGGTGCGTGGCACGAGGGGATGGCACACGCCAGAAATGATTTAAAACCCATTTATCTAGATAGGGATCGATGATGCCACGATTCGTTTCGCACAGCAGGGGAAACTCTGGGTTGCTGTGGCTTGCTGTTCCTCAATCACCTCCTCTCAGGTGCTCCCAGCACCGAAATCCTGAGAGCTTCACCCTGACAGCAGCACCCTGCCTGGTCCGTGTGTCCCAACGCTGCTTCCCAGTTCTGGGTGCAGCCCAAATCCTGCTCTGTCCCCAGTTAACAGGGACCCACGAGTCCCAGGGGGAGCCCCCAGCATCCCAACAGAGCACCCCCAGCATCCGGCAGCAGGACAGGGAAGCAGCCAGGCTGCCCTTCTTTGCTTTTCTGCTGCTTCCCATCCCACACCCGGATGCTGGAGCTGTCACTGTCACCCTGTTCAGTGAGGAGGAAGGAGGCTGAGCGCTGCCCTGCAGCCCTGAGCCCTCCTGAGCATTTCTCACCTTCCACAAGAGCGCTTTTGCTTGACGTGTGGTTGAGCTCAGACGTAAGAGGAGCACACGGCCTCACCTGCAGCCTCCCAGCAGGAAAGCAACGTGACTTCCCCAACCCAGAGAGGAGCAGCCCTGTCCCAGAGACAAGGAGGAGGTGGGAGAAACTCTGGCCAGGGCTCAAATTCTGCTCCCAAAACCCCTGGTTAAGGCAAGAAGCTTCACCCACCATTACCACAGCTCAGCGCTTAGCAAACGACAACTCATCTCTGTTGTTTGTGAGCCCTCGGCTCCACATCCAGGGTTCCTTTCAGTCCTGAGCACTTCACACAGCCACGGAGCAGAGCCAGGTAACAATACCTAAAATTTATTAACACGGAATGCACTGCTGGCAGCTGTGCAGAGCTCAGTCTGTGTCCCAGCCCAGCCAAGCTGCCAGCCACCAAACAGCAGGGAGAACACGAGACATAAAACAGCCTGCCAGCTTTCTCCAAAGAGAGAACCTGCCCCGAAATCTGCCAGAGGGAGCTGCAGCACATGGTCCAAATGTCTCAGGGCTGCGGTCCCTTCTGGTTTCTTGTGCCTTCTTTTTTTTTAGAAAAAACAAAAAACAAACAGAGATGAGAACACGAAAGCAAACAAACTCAGGCTGCCCTAGCTTAAAATTAAAGAGACAACGATTCTCATGCGTGGTTTAAAAGAGGACTGGGAGGAACAGGAGCAGAGAGAGAAGGCAGCCAAGGCCTACAGAGGAAACTGCTGCAACTACTGGTTGCACCTCAAGAGGAAAGTGGGGAAAGATGGACCCATACACCCTGCACACGCTCACCCACACACCCAACCAGGGCAGCTGGTTATGCATCAGAGATGGAGAAGTTGTCCTCCTCCTGTGGTTTGCAGATCCAGCTGCCGTATCCCATCTCCTCCAGCGCACCGAAGAAGCACTGCTTGGCTTGCTGGTACTGCACGGCTGCTTCCTTTGCTTCTGAGTACACCGAGAGCTTCTGCAGCTCTTTGCAATCAGTCTTGGCACATAACTGGCGGAAAAGGGCAAAGGTTTTCCTCTTGGACACACGAGACACCTCCAGCTTCGGGCTGAGAAGGAAGAAAAAGGCAACGGTGAAAGACATGACACAGAGAGGCCGACAGGAGCACGGGACTCGGGACAACCCCGTGGCAGAGGCCCATGAGATCCCCCGGGGCTCTGCTGCAGAGCCTGGGCAAAATCTGTTCTGCTTCAAGAGCTCTGCATCGAGTCAGCTTGAAATCCCCCTCCCCACAGCAGATACTGCAATGCTTGCTGTAAGAATACGACTGACCCCATCTCCCCGGACAGAAAAGCAGCATCAGGAAAAGCTCTCCCTACCCGTCTACTTTCCCTTTTGTGCCATCCAACACTTCCACTTTGCTTTCATCAGCAAGGCACCAGTTCACTGAAGACTCCTTGGTCTTGCCCGTCTGCCTGGCGGAGTCGTACACGCTGACTCGTCCAACCTGCAGCCACAGAGAGAAGGGGGGGGTTCCCAACACCATGAGATGGGGGTAAGAGGGTGACCTGGGCACACAGCAGCCACCAGCCCTGCACTCAGCTACGGCCTTTGCTTTCCATCCCTGATGCTCAGTGCTCTGCGTGTTAAAACCTCAGCTACCCCACGCTGAAGGTCCTCCACTGGTGCTCCTTTCGGGAGGCGGTGCTGCTGGGTCTGATCTCACCTGAGAGAAGTGAAATCTGAGGAGTTTCCAACCCTTGCACTCAGCTCAGCCGAATTCCTGAGGTGAACAAGCCACTATTTGCTGCTAAAATGAAGGCTAGGTGAGTAACCTCGGCCTGCATTTCCCCAGGAAGCCACGGACACAGGGAGATGGGACACACTGCTCTACTGGCCACCAGCTGACACCCCTACAGGGACCTCAGTGAGAATGAAGGGCTGAGGTGGAAGAGAAGATGGAAACACAGAGAGGAGCACAGACCTTTGGGTGGTTGATACAATACGGAGCCTGGAGCCTCTTCTGCAGCACATCCCCATCCCTCACCATGCGGCAGCAGATTGCTCTTGTCAGGTGGCCCTGGCTGTACAGGTAACCTATGAAGGCACAAATGAAGGCATCAGAGAACACGTAGGTAACAGACGAGCCCTGAGAATGACAGCATTAAAAGCTGGCAGCCACAGGGATCAGCAGCAGCGAGTTCACTGCTGCACACCCCTAGGTGGAAGCTTATGGTTTGTACGTGCCCTTAGCGACGCAAGCTTTGTCTCACCCTCACAAGCACCTTCTAAAATCAAGAATCCTGGAGGAAAACCTCACACCACCCACTACCTACAATCCGCAAACTCCAAAACAGAGCAGCTCTGCCAAGATTGACGTTTCAGACTCTTACTCCTGCAGTCTCCACACTGGGAGGGGGTTTACTCGGCACTGCAGCTCACTGCAAGGAGGAGCAGCGCAGCGCAGCCATCCCAACCCAGAAAGGGACGATGAGACTCGTACCAAGAGTAACAGAGCTGAGGTACACCGGCTCGATGAAGTGTGACAGCAGTGCTCCTTGCAAGCCCAGCACGTTCCAACGTAAGATTTTGTCACTGCAGGACATGGTGCGCAACCTCTCCCCATGCTGGATCCCATCCCACGTCGGCACAATGTCACTCGACTCCACAGGAATGGTGCCTTCCCCTGTGTGAGCAAGGAAAGCTCCCCTGTCAGGACTCAGACACTCATTCCCTTTGTTTCTTGCCTGCTTCAAATCCCACCACGGCACCACAGAGAGCGAGGGAAGGAAGCCTGGAGCTCCAGGATGGCTCAGAACGGAGGACTGCAGCTACCCAGCACACAGGGAGCAAACCGCACTCACCATTCTCCACCTTGGTCCGCAGCTTGCCTTGTTTGGGGTTCTCAAAGAGGGGTTGATGCTCTGCCCGCCCCTCCACGCTCGCCTGATCGCTGCAGGACTTATCAAAGAGCGCTCCATCTCCACAAGGTGCTGTGCTAGAAGTGAAATGCTCCTCAGGTTACAGCCGGGTCACGGAGAGCTGCCAGGGCTGGAGGTGCTGCACTGCTCACCCCCTGCGTCAGCCCACACCAACCTGATGTAGAGGTGGAAGGTGATGTTGCTTTTTATTTTGAGTCTCCTCCCTCCTGCTGGCTCAAAAATGCTCTCTTTTGGAGAAGGTTTACAGGGGTCGTATTTCATCAGCTCACTATAGAGAAACCTGAAAACAGGAACAACGCATCAGAAGGGGCTTTGCTCCTCAAGACAAAATGCACATCGATCCACACACTGCCCAGGCCCTGGACAAGCACGGTCCCACGCTCTGCCTCCATCAAACCAAGGACAGAAGCCAATGAATGGCACGAGACACCATAGAGAGGCATGGAACAGAGCAGATTTCCAACCAGGCAGATGACAGGCAATAACAAATACGCGTTGTGTTGGGTAAGCAGATAGAAGCACTGGCAGAGGAGAGAAAGGAGGCTGGCTGGCTCAGCTCTGCTGTTTGTATGCATCTGATCTGAGCGTGAAGAAGACTTCAAGGTTGTTAACCTAGCACCTTTAGTCAGCACGCAGAGTAAAGAGCCCCAGAGGCAGCTGAACACGAGCAGCATTATCAGCACGACCCCACGATCTGTTTACATTGACTGGGTCTTTCATGGCTGCTGCTGGCCGGGAGCAGAGGAAAACCCTGAGGTCTCCAACACACCGTCAAGGACTGAAGAACAACTGCAGCTTCACAGAGACCCCTCAAGAAGAGCGTGTGCAGGAGAGGGGAAGCTCACTGCTGTCATCTCTGACAGGCTCTGCTGTGCCAGAGCAGCCCAGCAGCTACAGCTGTCAAGATTAATAGCTCAGACAGACGGTAAGCAAGAGTGCAGCCCTCTGATTTCACAGCCTGCTGAGGGCCGACCCTCAACACCTTCCAGAGCTGAGGATGGCACAGAGGGCACACGACAGCTTTACAAAAGCAGCTTGCTTTGCTGCTGCTCATAACTGGGAGGGCAGGCAATTATCGAGGCTCACCCAATCGCGTCTCACTTCAGCTCTCGAGAAGCTCTGAATGCTTTTACAGATAAGAGAACAATCGGGCAGTTTGGTTTGGGAAAAAGCTCTCCCAGCTGATGCAAAGGGATTTGTCACTTATCAGCAAACGCCTTCTGCACCCACAAGTGCCACCAAAGGATCCGGGCTGCAAAATCCCCCGCGCTGCCTGGGAGCGCTGTGCTCAGACCAGAGCCGTGCTTTGCGTGCTCTGCACCACGCTTTCTTTTCAGCGCAGCAGAAGAGGCCCTCGGGCTCTTGGCAAGTCTCCAGTTTGGTCCTAATTTGGGTACAGTTCAGGCGTGGTCCTTTCTTATCACAAACAACATCCCTCTTTTTAACAGCACATGGGTAAACTGGTGTTAAAGCAGTGCAGGAACCGCCGCGGCTACAGCCCTTGGCAGGCACAGCCCTGGGCTTCCTCCCTTCTCACCTCACAAAGCCTCTGCGAGAAATGATTTCTGCATGGCAGTCGTTCACTGTCTCCCCCTTCAAGCTCAGCTCTTCTCCTTTCACACACCGATTACCTGAGGGGAAAAATAAGGGAGAAACGGAAGGCTCGTCTCGCTCAAAGCCACGACAAGAGCCTCGCAGAAAGATTTCATCGCCCCAAGTTTTACTTCCCTGGGCTCCTGAGCAGCACCTACCTCCCAGGTTATCACCTTGACCCAGGGAGGAAAAGAAGGGACAGAGAGCCCACACTGCTCCACGGACAGCAGAGACTCTGACTGCCACACTTTTAGGGCAGCGTCCCTCCAAGCCTCAGTGCTTTTCAGCTGTGACTAAGAGGGGAACCTGCGCTATGTGAAGGAGCCCACGCTCCGATGCACACAGCAGCAGACAGCAACGCAAGCAAGGATTAAGAGCAATACAGCTGAAGGTGTGATCACTTTGTTCTTTCTCTCCACCTAAATCACTTGTGACACCATGTGAGCCCTGGGAGAGTTGCTTGCCCTTCCGAAGCCTCCAGCAGCAGCCGTTCCCTGCTTGGAGCTGATGGGGAACCCAGTGGGGGACTCAGAGCACAGCTCGTGCTGGAAGCAGCCCGTACCTGTCCCGATGCTGACCACCACTCCCAAGTCCTGGTCTCCCTTCCGCATGATGATGGCAGCCAGGATCTTCCTCCCAAGCAGGCTGTGCTGGATGCAAGCAGTCAGAGCGTTGAAGCGCTGGTGGCTCAGCATGGCCATCTGGTCATGGAGGGTGCTGCCCCTCACGGGGAGCTGCAGGGCAGGGAAGAAAAGAGCTCAGGCAGCAGCTAACCCAAAAACACAGCTAAGTAAGCAGAAGGCAAGAACGCACAGAACACGGACTGCAGGCAGAGCCATTCGGGGTTGAACACACGGAGGGCTGGGTGAGGATCTTTGGGGTATTTCTGGGAAAGCCTCTCCAGCGCTCCGAGCTCTGCTCCAAGCACATCATCAGCTGCAGCTAAAGGGCACATACAAGCTGCCTGCCTGGCAGAGAGCTAAACGAGCTGAGGGACGGCCTCCTGAGACTGCCAGGGGGAACCCCAGTGCAAAGCAACAAAACCCAGCCTCGTCTGTTTTCCCAGAGACTCAGCCAAGGAACTCTGCGGCTGGCTTTGCAGGAATTCCTCCTCTGGCTGCTTGTTAGGAGACTGCACCTGCAACTGCCTCCTCTATCACCACCCCCCACCACATCCTCCCTGATGGATTTGCTATTTAGAGCCACAGCTGCCCAATTGGGAATGCAGCTTTGGAGAGATCACCAAACTCAAAGTGAGATTTCAGGTTTGGGATTTCCATCCTGACTCAGCGAGAGCTCCACTTGTGTCTGATGCTCTTTCCGAGCTGATGTAATTTTCAGTCTAGTATGAAGGCATTCGGAATGGATTCTTTCTTTTTTTTTTTTTAGATCAGAATAAAAATGAAAGCATTCCTGTACCACCACAGGAACACACTTCAGCAGCTCATGGAAGTATCAGAGTATAACGAAGCCCTGAAGCAGACACCAGAAGGAGCGAAGAGCGTGGCTGCGCCCTGGGGAAATATGCAGCCCATTTTAGCAGAGCCTCAGCTCATCTACACCTTCAGAGAACAACCATCTGGGGCATTTTTCTGCCGGACTGAGTAGCAACAGAGACAGAGGGCAACAAAAGCAGACCCAACGTTACCTCTGTGATGCTCATCCCTCCCAGGCGCTCTGCTTTCTCTGTTTCGCCGATCAGAACGCGGAGCGCTGCGTCAGCTGCCTCCTGCTTGCCCTGCTTCTTACTGTGTGCAGTTACAGCTGGGAACCAGCGGCCTCCAACCTTCGCCTGATAGACAAACCTGTAAAGACAGCAGAGCATTCGAGAGCTGAAGAAACCCTTCGGTTTCAGCCTGGTTTTGAATCTCTCAGCGCAGAGAAGAGCAGAGTGCAGGCGGTGGATCCTCAGCAGGTTTGGCAGAGGCAGCAGCACAGCCTGTTGTCAGCTCAAAGCACGCGACGGATTTTACATTCTCTACTCCAGGACAACAGCAACAAGGCAAGATTTCCACCCGGAGAGACGCAGCCACTTACTTTGGGTCATGGGGAGGTCCTGTCTGGTCAATGAGCTTGAACTCTGCAGCAAAGCCATTGGAGCGGGCGTATTCCAGCAGGCCGCTGACCGGATTGACGTTGAGGTATTTGATGAGCTCCCCAACACCCCTTGTTTTCACTGCTTTGGGTTCATCAGGAACGATGATCTGCAGAGCACAGCTGTGTTCACCCTGGGGCTTTGCAACGGGCTGGAAGACAGTTGGACAGGACAGGGCTGTTAAGCACCAACGGCACTGCAGGCTTCTGCAAAGCCCTACCAGAGTCACAACGTGACCTCGTGGGGTGAAATGCAAGACATAAAGGGGGAATGCAACACAACAAAACAGCTGGGTGTCACAAAGAAGCTCTCTGTACCTGTTCAGGTGGGACACGTGGCGCCGACTCTCCAGAAAGAATCTTCACAGCAACCTCTGCTGCCATTTGCTTTGCTCCCTTCTTGCTGTTTCCTACCACAGCAGGGAAAATTTGGTCACCCATTTTCACACAGTAGCTGAACCTGACAGGACATCATAGCATACGAAGAGCGTTAAGCACACACATCTCAGTCTGTTTATTATCTCTTTCTCCCTGTTCAACTTTAAATCCTTCTGCATTATCTCCAGTTTGAATCTACCACCACGGCCTCAAGCTGGAAATCCCAGAGCAGTGCTACCAGGTAGGGCACAGGACTAGAAGCCGTTCTTGGTACAGCAGAGCATCCCTGCTCTGAGAAAAGGCATTCTTTTAGTTTCCTTCAGGAGACAGACGCTGTGGAGGAGCCATGCCCAGACTCCTCAGTAACAGGTCAGGTCAGGAGGAGCACAGGAGCGCTCTGAACAGCAAGGTGTTAAGGGAAGGAAGGGCCTCCATCCTCCCCAGAGCTGACAGCAGCACGCCGTACCTGGGATCGTGAGATGGGCCATCCTGAGACAGCAGCAGGAATTCAATCATGTTCCCAGACTTCTGCCCATACTCCATTAGCACGCTGATGGGGTGCTTCCCAGGGAGCAGGTTCAGCTGAGCCGGAGCAAGCGACAGCTCTGGCTCTGAATGCGAAGGCTGCAACGAGAAGATTGAGGAGATGGGTTTCACGACGAGCACCGTTTGACCAAACTCAAAAAGAAGATGACAAGATTCACCTGTTCCAGCTCAGAGCTGTCAGACACAAATGGTATTTCACTGTTAAGTCCGTCGGTATATCCATTCTCTGCTTCCTGCATCAGGATCTTCATGGCATTAGCTGCTGCCTCCTGTTTAGCAAGTTTTTTGCTCCCTGCTTCTGCTGGTGGGAATGGGCGCCCATTAATCAATGCCTGGAACTTAAACCTTTGAAAGAAAACCAAGAGACAAAAATCAGCAGGGTAAATCAAGAGGCAAAGCCGTGGTGCTCTCACTGCAAGTGTTTGCTCTTGGAAGTCGATGAGAGCGAGCAGGCAGCTCCAGGCTGAGAGCAAACCTTTGCTGCCATGAGCAGAAAGGAGAGCTCTGTGTCTGTGTCTCACTTCACAGCATCCTCCAGAGCTGCTTAGGAGAGATGCAGCAGCTCTAGATTTCATTCTGCAAGAAAGGGACGAGCTGCCTTGTTCTGCAAGCCACAGAGACAGCTGGAAAGATGCAACAACCCCTTGCAAAGAGCAGCTCGGTCGCATCCGATCGGATGCCCCATCCCTGCAGGCATTCAAGGCCAGGCTGGAGGTGGCTCTGGGCAGCCTGGTGTGCTGGTTGGTGACCCTGCAACGTTGAAACGAGATGAGCACTGTGGGGTTTTTTTTTAACCCAGGCCATTCTATGACTCTATGATCTCCTGTGCAGGGAAGCAGGAAGTCTGAGAGCAGCCCACGCTGCTCTGCCTGCACCTCATCTGGGCTCTTCTGTCCCTCTGGCACTGTCCTTGAATCCCAGCAGTGCTGTGAGCCACCCAATGCATCCACAGCAGCTCAGGAGGGTCTGCCTCACAGACACCTCTCATGTTTGGTTGTTTTTCCAGCTACGCAGCTCCTCTCCTGCTCTCCAGCCCTGTGCACAGGAAACTCACTTCCAGAAAAAAAAGGGGTCACAAGGGATCCGGAGATGGGCTGAATCATAGAATCATAAAATCACCAAGGTTGGAAAAGACCTCAAAGCTCATCCAGTCCAACCGTTCCCCCATTCCCAACAGCTCCCACTGAACCACGTCCCTCAACACCACATCCAGCCTTTCCTTGAACACCCCCAGGCTTGGTGCCTCCCCCACCTCCCTGGGCATCCATTGCAGTGCCTGCCCACCCTTTCTGACAAGCAATACTTCCTCATGTCCAGCCTGAATCTCCCCTGCCGCAGCTTGAAGCCGTTCCCTCTGCTCCTATCCCTGATGACACGAGAGCAGAGGCCGACCCCCAGCTCACTGCAGCCTCCCTTCATGCAGTCATAGAGAGCCATGAGGTCCCCCCTGAGCTCCTCTTCTCCATGCTGAACATTCCCAGCTCCTTCAGCCTCTCCTCATCAGCCCTGTGCTCCAGACCCCTCGCAGCTTTGTTGCCCTCCTTTGAACACGTTCCAGGGCCTCAATATCCTTCTTGCAGTGAGGGGCCCAAAACTGGACACAGCACTCGAGGTGCGGCCTCACCAGTGCTGAATACAGGGGAGATGGATCCATTCCATCTCCCCTTACAAAAAAGACCTGGGACTCTGCCTTCAGAAATTAGGCCAATTTTCCTGTCTAGCGACTCTATTGACGTGTTCCAGTGTGGCACATACACACTTTTCACCATCTCGCTCAGGAACAGCCACAGTTCAGCAGTCGAGGTGGGACCCCAGAGACTGACTCCACACAGCACAGCATCGTGCTGCACTCTGACCTTCCACACCACAGAGACACCACGGGTGGGTTCACCTCATTTAACCCAAACTCGCTGCTCTCAGCTGCTTTGTTTGGGGCTTCCTTCGTGCCTGCATCTGGATAAGTCAGAGGTACCCCAGAAATGCCAGTTTTACTCTCTCAATATAACCAAAATTGAAAGCCAAAGGACCAAATCAGACAGGGCATTTAGCAGAACAGATGAATTCTACCTCTGTGCGGGGTTACCAGAGCAAAGCTGGGGTTAAAACGTAGCCTAGCTGATTCGTGCTTAAATACAGAAATGAATCAGCCCAAACCACAGCAAACATCAACAAGAAGCCTTTTGGGACAACACCAGAGCGAAGCTGCTTGAAGTTAGCTGAAACAAAAAGAGCTCAGGGATGTCAGGAAGCATTCTTACCGTGGCTCGTGAGAGGGCCCACTCTGCTCCAGCATGGTGAACTCACAGTGCTGGTAGGTAAACTGGGAGTACTCGGTGAGGCCACTCACTGGGTTCTTCTCCTGGCACGCCAGCAGCTTCTCCACGGGCGTGCATGGGAAGACAGTGTTAAACTGAGCAGCGTAGCTGGGGGAAGACTGGGAGTGCATGATGGATTCTGACCCGTCTGACTGCTTGGTGATAGTGTTCAGATAATCTGGGATATCATCCGAAGCCCACCTGCCGTTTTCAGAGCTATCGTAGCTGCTGAAGCCAGAAAATAAGGGCTTGGAGTCCTCAGGCGTGGCTGCTTCCCTGCCAGCAGCATCGCTCCGAACGCTTTGCTCTGACGGCTGCTGCCCATCTCCCACGCTTTGCTCCGCTGCTGTCGTTGCTGGTGAAGCTGCAGCCACCTCCTGCAGAGCTGGAGGCACAGGAGGAGGCTGCACAGCCGGCTCTGGTGCAGGATCTGCTGGTGCTGCAGTGGCCTTCAGCCTCATCTCCATCCGCTCACGCTTCCTGCTCGTCAGGGACCATCGCGGAGGGCTGGAGTTCTGTTTGCGGACATCTCCCAGCTTCTCCAAAGCACTGAGAAAGGAATTCACATCCTTTGCTCTGGAAAATCCAATATTTTTGGCAAGGTTGATGGCCGTCGTGTCCGCCACGCTGAACAAGAAGTTGCAGATTTTGTCCTTGGTCTCAGCCATGGTGGGATTGGGGTCTCTCACACAAGCTGCACTCCTCTCCTCTCTGCTCTCAGGAGCTGGGTCTGTGCTCCCCACCCCGTGCTCAGGAGGGTTTCCTTCTCCCTCCGTGTTTGGGTTGGCAATCCTCCACAGCGGCGGTGTCCCAACAATTCTGTGCACTTTGCCTTCCCTGAGGAGCTGATACAAAACACGATTGACCTCCTTCTTTTGAGTTTTAAGCTTACGTACAAGATCGTGGACCGTACGAGTCTCTCCCTCCCGGAGCTGCCCCAAAATACTCAGAATTTCTTGTTCCAAGCTCTGCCCAGCAAGAGACAGTCTCTGTAAATTCAGCCTGATGGCAGACGAATCTCTTTGCAAGTCCTCCTGAGGGTGATAATGAGGAAAGGGACGATGTGGGGGTGTTCCTACCTGCTGCTTGCTGGAGAACCTATGCCATCCTGCTTTGCCACGGCCGCCCTGCTCTCTCCCTGCAGGAGCAGCAGCCTGCCATCCTCCAGCACGCAGCTTGCTGTATGACTGCGGTCTCTGAATTAAGCAGACATCACCGTCCTGCTCTGCTAGGTGCCAAGAGGATTCCCAATTCGTTTTCTGTGAGGTCTGGGGGCAGTTAAAGAAAGCTGGGCGAGTTTTGGAGCAGTTATGCTTTGCTCGGGTGAGGTGTGAGCCTTTGCCTCGAGCAGTGCCTCTGCTCATAGCGCACTGCTTGAGCACACGTTTGTGTCCAGGCTGCCTGCACACCAGGAGCAGCGATTCTCTCCAGCTCTCAGTGGATACCTGCTGGGAAGACACACAAAAAAAGAACCCGACAAGGATTAAAAACCCAATCGCACAATTATATGCTTCCAGAGGTGCAGTCTGAACAGCCTCCATGCTACTGAGACGTGTCCTGCCAAGCCTTCCTGCTTTCCACTGACATTAAATTATTCATGTGAGCACAACTGGCAAATTACACCTGCCCAGGTCAGAACCCAGCAGCCAGGAACCCTGGGTGAGGTTAACAAGAAGACAGCTTTAAAAGAAAGCGATACACTGCTCTCATTGGGCTGAACATCAACCCAGCTGCACAGGCTGTCTGAATTTTGGTGATACCTTCTGGCACCACTGGGTGATTCCAAGTCACGAGCAAGTTTCACTTCTGTGTCCACAGGGAGGCAAGAATCTCAAGTCTGCTTTTTGCAGCTCGAGAGGCAGAGGGAGGAGGTGAGGCAGCTAAACGTGGCACAGAACAGAGCTGCAAGAGCCTCACGGTGGATTTAAGATTTGCAGCTGAAGACCGAAACTCCAAATTCCCCCTTAGTTTGTGGACTGCACACGACCTACAGAGGTAAAGCATCACACTGCAGAAGTAAAGCGATATCTTACAGAGAAATCGGATAGGTGAGCACTTTGTAATGCCATGAAGGTGCTTTGGGATGGCAGCCCGAGTTTCACTCGCACCCTGAGGGCTGTGCCAACCCCTGGGCTGCAGCTCTGAGCTTTTAAAGTGCTGCTTAAAGAGAAGCAGTCACGCATAGGGCATATCATAGCCCTCCTACACTCAGCAATGCATAATTTCTGTTGGGCTCCTTCCCTGGGACCCCCACATCACCCAGCATTGGAAAACTCTTTGCAAAGAAAGCCCTCCGACTTCCCAAAGTGCTGCAGCACTGAAGGGTGATGTGACAGAGAGAAAAGGAGGAGGAATGCCCCATCCCTGGAGGCATTCATGGCCAGGCTGGATGTGGCTCTGGGCAGCTTGGTCTGGTGGTTGGAGACCCTGCACACAGCAGGGGGTTGGAACTGATGGTCACTGTGGTCCTTTTCAACCCAGGCCATTCTAGGATTGGATGGATGGATGGATGGATGGATGGATGGATGGATGGGTCCTTCTTTTCTTGGCTGCTCCTTTTCTTGGAGGAGAAAAGGCTCTGGATAGACCTCATTACAGCCTTCCACTACTCCCATCCCTGGAGGCATTCATGGCCAGGCTGGATGTGGCTCTGGGCAGCTTGGTCTGGTGTTTGGAGACCCTGCACACAGCAGGAGGTTGGAATGGATGCTCATTGTGGTCCTCTGCAACCCAGGCCGTTCTATGAGTCCGTGATTCTATGGCTTCTTATGGCACCCTTTGGATCCTCCGAGCAGCCTGGTCTGGTGGTTTGTGACCCTGCACATAGCAGGGGGTTGAAACGAGATGAGCATTGTGGTCCTTTTTAACCCAGGCCATTCTAGGATTCTATGATGATTCTATGATTATGGTACCCTATGGATCCCTATGGCACCCTATGGATCCCTGTGGCACCCTACGGGTTCTCTGGGCAGCCTGGGCTGGTGTTGGTGACCCTGCCCACAGCAGAGGGTTGGAGCTGATGATCATTGTGCTCCTTTGCAACCCAGGCCGTTCTACGATCGGTTCTATGAAAGAAGGGAGGCTGCACACGGAGTGCTCGGTTCCCAAAGCAGCAGAGCACGTTCAGCTCACTGCTCCTTAATCACACCGAGCACCGACTCCGGCCGCATTCCTAAAATGCGGCTCCTTTCGCTCCAAAGAAGCACCGATCGTCGGGGGGCAGCGCTTCCCGTCACGCGTTACCTGCGCTCCGGTCTGCGTCCGGACGGCCAAACCGAATCGCCGGAGGCGGTACCGGTCCCAGGGTACCCCGTAAGATGGCTGCCGATCCTTTCGCTTTCGGTTCCGTCCCCGCAACCGTTCTCTCCGCCCCGCCCGGGGGCGGGCAGCGCTGGAACGCGGCGCCGTGCCCGAAACTGTGGGGGGGAGGGGAAGGGAGGAGCGCGGCCGTAAGGAGGCGGCGCGGAGCAGCGGACCCGGGGAGGGGTTCCGGTCCGGTCCCGGAACCACCGTGCGCGTCTCCGAGCGCCGCCGCGGCCACGAGACGAAAATTCTCTTTATCCTCCGTGTTCACGCACCGCGGAGGCACAGCCCCACATCCCGCCGTCCCGTCCCGTCCCCATGCCCCCACCGCCCACCACAGAGCTCCGGGTGCCTCCCGGTACGCCGTGCCCTGCTCCCCCCTCCCCCTTCCCGCTCCTTCTTACCGCCGCCGCCGGCGCCGCTGAGGGCGCGCCATGATGACGTCATCGATCTACGCCGCGCGGCGTCGCAGTCGCCATCTTCCTTCAGGGCACAGCGCGAAGGCCGCGTTCTGGCAGGGCAACGCATGGCGGCGGGGGAGCTGCCTAGACCGCTTCCATACGGAGGACACCGCTCCGATCCCCGGATCCTCCATTCCCCACCCCCGGGCGCCGCTTGTTGATGTGGGCGCGGCCGCTCGAGGCCTCACTCTACACGTGCCTGCTACCGCGCATGCGCCCTGTGATAGCCGTGATGCGCATGCGCCTGAGCGCTGCCTAGCGGACGCATGCGCAATGCGCGATGCACATGTGCCGGGTGGGCGTCGGGTCTCATCAGTGCGGGGTCTTCATTGCCCCAGCTGCCCTCCTGGGCTCTGTGACTGCTACAGTTCCTCCGGCCTCAGGGTCCCCGTTATTCTCTGGGCCTCCAACCCCCCCTCCCCGTTCTCCTGTGTTCCCCCAAAGCCCTCCTGGGGTTTCCCCTTTCCCTAAACTCTCCCCACAGCCGATGGGGCTCACTCACCTTCTGTGTGCCCCACCCCAAGCAGACCCTTCATCTCTCATAGGGCCCCACTGCGCCCCATGAGGCTTCGCTGTCCCTTGTGGTCCCCCACCCCCAGTTTTTCCCATTTCAATTCATCTTATGCAGCGTGGAGCTGCCCCCTCCCCCAGCCAAGCTGCAGCCCCCATTCCCTGCACCGTTTTCCAGGAACACTACAATATTCCCCCCCCCTCCTCCTCTCCCAGCATGGATCCTGCTTCCCCCCTTCTTCACCCCCCCTACCTCCCCATTAAACCCATCAGAGCTCTCCAGCACAGAGCAGCCTGTTCCCGTCTGCTGCTCACTGTGTGCCATCTGCCAGCGAGACAGAGCTGGGAGCCCCACGTCGCACTGTGCGCCCACGGGGAGCCCCACGTCTCTGTGTGAGCACCCATGGGAGCCCCCGGCCCCTCAGCTCCCCCTCTTCTGGGGGTGGGCAGGGGCTGAGGGTGCTTTATAGGGGCTCTACGGGGACCTGAAGACACGGGGATGTGGCCTCAAAGGGATGGGGCTGATGGGGGGACCTATGGGGCAAACAGGGGGACCGATGGGGCTGCTTTCCCCTGGCATCAAAATGAGGCTGGAATTACTGCAGGCAGTCAGGTGCAGGGCCCAACCCAGGATTGCTCATGTTTGGGGGTGGTTTTATGAAGCTGATTTTGCTGGGGTTTTTTTTGGTTGATTTTTTTTTTTAATTATTATTATTTTTTTTCAATAGGTGTACCTGTCTTCCAAAACAAAATCCTCTCCTCCAGCCCCAATTCCTATTTCCTAAGAGGATTCGTGATTGCACAAACCCCCACACACACACTGCAGGGTCGGGCGCTGCCAGCCTGGGCACGCAGCGTCTCACACTCCACACACAGCCCTCAATCTGCTCTTTTTTTTCTCTTCTTTTTTTAATTGCTGGTGATCGTTCTCAGCCTATAACCCAACCTCCGTGAACGTGATTCATCCCTGCAGCTCTTAGGGCAGAGCAGAGGATTCAAATCCCCGCACGGCTGCACTGTGGAACAACCGAAGCAACGGAGCCTTGCATCCCTGAGAATCACAGCCCCTCCATCAGCATTCATTCTGCATCCTATGGAACAGGTTGCCCAAGGAGGCTGTGGATGCCCCAGACCTGCAAGCATTGGAGGCCAGGCTGGATGTGGCTCTGGGCAGCCTGGGCTGCTGGTTGGAGACCTGCACACAGCAGGGTTGGAGCTGATGGCCGCTGTGGGCCTTTGCAACCCAGGGCATCCTAGGACTCTGTGATGATTCTATGATTATGGCACCCTATGGATCCCTATGGCACCCTGGATCCCTATGGCACCCTGTGGATCCCTATGGCACCCTGTAGGGTCTAATGGCTCCCTATGGATCCCTATGGCACCCTATGGGTTCTCTGAGCAGCCTGGGCTGCTGGTTGGAGACCTGCACACAGCAGGGGGTTGGAGCTGATGGTCGTTGTGCTCTTTTTCAACCCAGGCCATTCTATGAGTCAATGATTCTGTGGGTCCCTATGGCGCCCCATGGATCCTTATGGCACCCTATGGGTTTTCTGGGCAGCCTGGTGTGGTGCTTGGCGACCCTGCACATAGCAAGGGGTTGGAGCTGATGATCACTGTGGTCCTTTTCAACCCAGGCCATTCTAGGATTCTCTGATTCTACGACTCGTGGAGACTTGGGCAAGCTCCAGCTCATCTCCATAGGAACGCAGTGGGAGAGATGGAGCCGCCGAGCTGTTATCAGGACGATCCGTGGGTTAATTTAGAGATAAGGGGCTGAAAGCCTTGGCGTGCTGCTCCGTACCCCCCACCCAGCACAGGCTGTGGGGGACCCCCGACTCCGAGCTCGTCCCCCCCGCACGATGGCAGCACGAACCAAGGCACCGAGCGCCTCAGGTGCCGCCTTTGTTTCGCTCCCTCTTACGAAATGCCATAAATTGTGGCACAGCTCCCCCGCCCGACCCGCTGCTGGAAGGCCATTGTTCCGCCGGGCTTCATCTAAGAGCTGCTTTATGAGACGTGCTGAAATATCGCTTCCTCGCTGTTGAATCAGCCTGTTCCCACCGGGAGATAAAAGCCGATGGCTCGATTGCAACGGGGACATTTTGTTACTCTCCTCCATCAGCTGACTGGAAGCTTTAATTGAGCGGAGGTGCTGCCCGGGGCTGTGCTCTGAGCTCCTGCAGTGCAACGTTGAGCCCTGCAGTGCTGCAAGGAATGGGGTTCAGTCCCTGCATCCTCCACAATGCTGCTCTGCATTGGGTGCAGCTGCAAAGCTGTGAGCCCCATGTTGGATCTCCGCAGCTCCTGCTGCTCCTATTCCCCTCCAAAGGTTGTTTTTTGGGTTTGTTTGTTTTTTCCCCCCAATAGAGTCTTATTGCAGCACTGGTACCTCAGTGGTGGTGCTGGTGGCAGCCCATTTTAACAAGCAGTCATTCAACCTTGCAGAACCACCACAAATGCCATTTGCTCCATCCCTGCAGGAAAGGAGCAGCTGACACTCGCACCCCAAAGGGCTGCACGCAGAGCTCCAGCCCTGGGTCTGCCTTCCCCGAGCTCAGTGCTGCTTCCCAAATGGGATTTCCCACTTCGAAGCAATCCCTGCTGACACGAAGGCAGGGGAAGCAGCAGCATCACCCAACACTGCATGAGCAATTCCCTTCGAGGCTCCTCACCGCTCAGCAGAGGTGTGAAGCCGAGCTTGGATGGCACAGCAGCAGCTGCCACGGCTGCTCTGCAGACATCAGCAGCGATTGCTCATCCTGATACAGCATGGAGGGGATGGGGGGGGAGAAGGGGGGGCTCTCCCTGCGCCTCCCCAGTGCCGTGTGGGGCTGTGGGTGGGGATGGCACAGCTGCAGGAGCATCGCAGTGACTGTGCAGCTGCAGCAGCAGGGAGCAGCTCGGCTCTGGCTGCGGCAACAGCAGCGTTCCCCATGGCTGAGGCTGCCACGTGAGCCCTCGCCTTGGCTGCTGGTGGGCTCATCTGTCACGTTTTTATGGCTGTCAGTGTCTGCTGGGCGCCTTGGCCTTCAGCCTTGCGCTGCTGTTGCTCAGGGAGCTGTGTTCTTGCACGGCTCTGCTGCTCAGAGCCTTCACCCCCCCCCCCGGGGGACTGTGTGTGTGTGAAGGAAGTCCTTGGATGGGGAGCAGTGAGAAGGGGCTCCCAGTGCTGCTCTGAATGAAGGCAGCAGCTCCCAGGCAGCTCATCAGTCACATCAGTGAGCCTTCCCACTGCCAGCTTGCAGGGAGCTTCCTGACAGGCAGCATTAACATTCTGTTCTGTAACCTTTACGGTGCCATCCAGCCCAGGTTCCCTCCTGCCCTTTGCCACCCCCTTTTGCATTTAATATTAAATCTGATTTTGCAGAGAGAGAGAGAGAGAGCTTTGCTGTGTGCTCAGCCAAATCGAAGGGATTTTGCAATCTCCAGCTGGGCACAGCCCCAACCCAAAGGCTGAAAGGCATCCAGGAGGCTGCACCCACCCCCCACCCCCCATCTCAGGGCTCCCCTTTTACCCCAGGACACAACGGCAGGGCTGATTTCCCCCCACCCCCCTGCTATTTTCCCCAGGGTCAGCACTCTGCAATGGAAGGGCAGCGCTCAGCCCCTCTTTTTGTGCGTTTACGGGGCTGCCGAGCACCGAGGCTGCAACGAGAAGCCGGCTGCAGTCAGATCTCCGAAGTGCTTCCACCGCACTGAGCTCCTCTGCGCCTCCCACAGCATCCCCTCACACCTTTTCTCTGCTTTTCCCCCCCTCTGATCGCTGCAAATGGTTCTGTTGGCGCAGCACAAAGCGGCTGACAGCCGAGCCGCAGCCCGGCGCTGATGGATGGCACGGGGACGGCTCTTTAATTGGATGCTCCGCACAGATTTCCCCACAAAAGGCGTTTTTTTTTTTTAAATCTAAAAGCAAGCGAGAAGCTGGAACGTGCCTCGCTTCTTTCATGACTTCCCCAGAGGCAGCAGCAGAGCGTTAAGGAGAAAGAAAAGGAGGGGGAAAAAATAGTCAGCAGCACCAGGTGGCTGAGCAGCTCGCCGCCTAATTGATTCCTCTTTCATTAATACACAACCTGTTGCTCCCAACCGATTTTTGGTACAAGTAAAGCCATCCAGGCCCTGTGCTGGAGCAGCGACCCCAAACCCTGCACGGTCCAGAGCTCCCAAAAATACCACCTGGAAGGGGTTTCCTCCCTCTGAACCCTTCTATCGCATTCTGTCCCCCTGCATGAGATCCAGGAATGCACAGAGCACTGCTGTGGAGGAGGGATCGCTTTTACAGGGACTTTGGGGGGGGGAGTGCAGCAAAGCCCCCCCCCCCCCCACAGCACCTCCACCACTGCAGCACGGGAAACCCAGCAGGAAACCCAGAAATACCCATGGCACAGCAAAGTGTCATTTACCACCGCTTTTCACAGCTGATTCCTGCTGAGGAACCCTTCTCACTGTGCGAGCAGCCGGCGCTGGGAAGCGACGATAGCTGCTCCTGGCATCTCCTCATGCAGATGCATCCTCCGTGCGCCCTCATGGGGATTGCAGGCACGTCGGGGAGAGAAAAGGAAGCTCTGTGCAAACACTGCAAACCGGGCAGGGAGATATCAGCACACAGCAGCTGTGGGGAGCACAGGAGCCGTCGCACGCAGCCCCGCAGTGCTGGGCATGGGGCACGAAGCAGCCGAGCCACGGCATTGCTGAGCTGTTCCACTGACGCTGCCCAGACCTCTCCGAGGCGCGATCTGCTCTGCAGACCTCACACCGCCGTGTGGATAATTAGTGGTAACTAACAGCCCCGGCAGGGGATGAAATTAGCAGCCTTGCTTTTATCTCGGTGAAACGAGCCTGTGAGAGATGGAAATAACAGCAGGAGACGGCCCTGAGCTGCGCTGTGACCCCCAGGGCAGAACCCCCCCCCTCCCCCCGCGGGGCTGCTCTGCTCCCCACCCCCGAGATGGGAAATGGGAGCACACGGAAAGCAGCCCTGCTGCGATCCCGAGCCCTGGGAGCTGCTCCCACATTCCCAGCAGGCATCGATTCAGGCCTATGGCAGCGTGCCCACGGGTTTCCCCTCCTCAGGTGCGGGGCCAGCAGTTCCCCACTGTTCTTAAGAACCTCCATCTGCTTTTCAAGCAACTGCAGAGCGCAGTGCTTAACAGCATTGATTCCTCTTGATTTTTCCTCCTTCCGAGCGCACTTCATTCACCACCACCACCTCCATGGGGCTGGGAGGCAGAGGACATGGGGACACACAGCTCTGCCTCCTGCCTTAATCCCGACCGTTAATAAAAGCAGATTTGGTGCCGCACGCAGAGATTAAACGAATCCCTCCCGTCTCCGCGGGCAGCACCAGCGCACAGCTGCGCTCATGGCACGGGGCTCTGCACTGCTAAGACACTAATTTGGGAAATGGAGCTGGCGTGGCATTAATCAGCCCTCTGAGAGCCCCTCGGAACGCTGGAGGTGGTTTGAAAGTTGGCAGCTTTGGCTCAAAGCAATGCTCGACTGAGTGATTTGTCACGGTGCCATCGCTGCGTGTCACCCCATCCTTCCTCTGCGGGTGTGGGGCCGCATCTGGGTTGGTTGGGTTTTTTTGGGGGAGGAGGGAGAAAGGGAGGGGTGTTAAACCATGAGCCAAAGCTCAGAGCGCAGCGCCTGGGCTCCGTCGAGGCTCTGTCCCACATCCCAGCCAGATTCTGTCTCTTTGGTGAGAGGTGAACCATCCAATGGCTGAGCTTTGGGAGCAGCTCTGGTCGCACTGAGCTCAGGAGGAGGGAAAAAATGCGTGCATCAGCACAGTGCCAAAGGAGAGGGGCTCTCATTCAGCACAAGAAGCCTCGTGCAGGTGGGCTGCTGGCACAGCAGAGCCATCCCAAGCAGAAAGCCTGCTACTGCGGCTCAGGGAAGTCTCATCCACCCCCGCCTCCCCACCAACAAAGAATCACAGAGAGAATCACAGAATCGTTCTGGTTGGAAAAGACCTCTAAGATCATCCGGCCCAACCACTGACCCACCCCCACCATTTCCTCCGAACCGCAGAGTCCCTCTGTGTGTCTCCACGTTTCTTGGATGCCTCCAGGAACGGCGACTCCACCACCTCCATGGGAGCCCATTCCACTACCTGACACCCGACCCGAACCTCCCTGGCTCATTCCCTCTCATTCTATTGCTGTTTCCTAGAAGAAGAGGTCAACCCCCACCTTATCCCAACCTCCTCTCAGGCAGTTGTAGAGGGCCGTACGGTCTCTCCCGAGCCTCCTCTTCTCCAGACTGACCCATCCCAGCTCTCTCAGCTCACTCGGAGATCCCTAAGGCCCCCTCCAACCTAAGCCACTCTATGATTCCATTGGCTGCCATCATTGATCCGCTGCTTGAGGCAACTTCACTGCTCTGACACCCCAGAAGAGGTGGCAGGAAGGAGACCAAAGCACGCAGATGGACACGTTGGCCATGGAGGGGGTCCATGGGGCTGGTAAGCAGGGGGGTTTACAATCATAGAATCATAGAATCGTAGAATCACCAAGGTTGGAAAAGACCTAAGAGATCATCCAGTCCAAAGGCAGTGATGGCAGCAGCCACTGGAAAACCAGCACTGGTGCCACTGTCCTCATCCTTCCCTATGTCTGCATGTCAGCAAGGAAAGTTTCTCTTTGCGGGGTCTTCCTAAAGCTCATATAGGGACCACAAGAACCCAGCACAGACCCCGAGGGACACAAAGCCATTCCTTGGGATGCAAGGAGCTCAGCACCCCCCCGGTGAGGGGCTGCTCCACCACCTGCACCCCTCAGAGGCAGCACCCCAATGCCAGTGCACCCACAGCACGACCGCCCTGAGCATCGCAACGGTTCCCTGCCAACACAGCTCCCACCCAACACCCAGAACAGAGCTCCAAGGACCAGCAGAACAGAGGGGTCTGAAGCGTTTATGTAGGTACGTATATGTCATATATTTGCGTGTGTAACTATACATCGAGATCTGCATACTTACACACCCGCACAGGTAAATATTTATAGATACTGACCTCTTCAGATTAAAGTCCAAGGCACTTTTTACAGTGAACAGGTTAAAGCCATAGTTTAAAACGCGCCTGTTTCTGGGTACAGCTCGGTTTATGGCAATGCTGCTGGGACGGGCAGGGCCCGTTCCCTTCCCCTCTTCAGGGCCATGCGCAGATTGGGAGGAGTGTGGGGCCGGATCCTCACCGCAGCCCCAAGCAGCTCTATAGGGCCACGTTGGGTTGTGTAGTGCAAGGGAGGAACGATTTGGGCAGGAGGCGGAGAAGAGCGCATCCTGGGGGCTGCAGAGCTGCCCTTTGCTCAGGAAATGGGGCACAGATGGGGCTCATCCAGGGAAAAGCAAGAAGCCCCCGAGCAGTAGGGCTTCCCCACATTAAATCCTCCCTGCAGCCCTTAGGGAGCTGAGTGGGGAGAAGATGAGGGCAGGAAGCAGAGCAAAGTCCCCCAGCAGCAGCAGCAGCAGCAGGAGCAGCAGATTCCCCCCCCCCACCCCCCCCCCAAAAGGAGATACCCCAGCACACCTACCTGGGGGTCACAGGGCTGTGAGATGGCTGGGGACAGGAGGAGCACAAGGGCTCCAAGCACCCTACAGACCTCAGCCCCAGCAGAAGGGGGTCGGCAATGCCCTCACCACCGCTCACAAGGAAAGGAGCCAGCCCTTCTCCTCCAGCCTGGCCACAAACCCCAGGAACCCCCCGAGCTGGGCTCAACAGGGGGCAGCTGGAGCTGCTGGGGGGGCTTCAGCCCTGCAAGGAGCCCTCTGAGCTCTCCAACCTGCAGCTCCGGGTGCGTTCATGGGCTCTGATAGTGATAACTGATAACAGTGACAGCGCTGTGGGGATGGGGGGGGGATAGAGGAGCTGCGTAAGGGATTTTGCTGTGCTGGAGGAAGGCAGCAGGAATTGGTCCCAGGTGCCATGCTCAACCCTGGCTGCTGCTCCACATGGAAGGAAGCGGCCAGGAGCGCAGAGCAGGGCTGCACAGGGGGGTTTAAGACTATTTCCCTATAGACCTCGTCCTGCACACGGTGCTGAGATGCCCCCCAAGTGCGCACTGAGGACGGCAAGGCTGAACTGGAACAATCCCTGCAACCTCACCACGTCCCTCTCCTAAATTTGGGGCTGCCTCTCCGTCCTACACAAGCACAGCCTGAGACGGAAGGAAGCAAAACCTCCAGGCACCCCACGGCCTCCCCGTGCCAAGTCCTTACCTGCCACCAGTGGGGATGTGGGGATGCCCTCGTCCCCGAGCTGGGGACAAGTTGACCTGAGAGGAAGAAGAGAGTGGGACCCCACAGCCCTCCTGCCCCGAAGAGGAGGAGGAGGAGGATGGATGGGTGATCCCTGAACTTGGAGAGCACCGCACTGCGCCGGTGTGGCTGCTCTGAGCCAAACGGTTGGGTTGTTGAAGTCCGAAAGCGAGGAAGAAGCGATGCGCCCTGCACTGCTCCGTCCCCAAAGCCTCCATCCCGCAGCTGAACGGGACCAGGAGAAGGAATGGCTTTCAGGAGGCTGAGAAAAGCGAAAAGCAAAGCCCCGGTGCTACACAAATTTAGGATCCCAGCGGGGATTAACGCCTTGGGATGGAAGGGATCGGGATGGGGGTTGTGCTGGGAGCTCCCACCAGCCCCGGCCCCGCAGTGACTGTACTCAGAAACAGACATGGGCAGCAGGCGGGCGTCGCTGCCTGCCGACAACAGGTCGGGTACAAAACCATAATTGAAAGTTACAATAACCTTTGTAATATAGCAATATATTTCATAGTTAAAATAAACTATTATGCTTTCCCCTATCGTTAAAAAAAGAAGCGAGCAGTACAGAGGCAAGGTGCAAACCCGTGCGGAAGCCTCCTTCAGTCTGGACAGAAGCGTTTTCAGTCTGTGGGTTTGCAGAGAGGACGTCGTATTTTTTTTTTAATTATTTTTTCCTTTTTTTTTTTTTTTTTTTTATATTCTTTTTTTTTTTTTTTTTTCTGGCGTTTTTAGGACGTTTCCTTGCAGGCGGTGCAAGAGGTTCGCAGAGGGGAAAACCGAGGCTGCGCTGCAGGAGGCAGTGGGCGGGTATTGAGGGCATCGGGTTGAGCTCGCCCCACCTGGGATAGCAGCTGGAGTGCTGAGAGGGGGGGTGGTCGTCTCGCTTTGCGAAATGGGGGGGTGGGCTGAGCCGGTGCGGGGGTCTGAGGGCTGCTTCCCGGTGAGAGGTCGGCATCTCTTTGGGTTTTCGAGACGATGCTGTTGTTTGGTTCTTGTGCTTTTCCTGCACGGCTCCCGTTGGTCCCAGCTCTCCTCCCTGCTCGCTTCGGTGCTCGGAGCTCAGGGGAAAGGAGAGCAGGAGAGCTCCCCTCTCATCTGTCGGTGTGTGGTGGGCTCAGTGCCCACGTGGCAACCGGGACCGACACCGGAACCGACACCGGAACCGGCGCGGCGCTGTCCGCGGTGCTGAACCGGCAGCGGGTGGGGACGGAGTGGAGGATGAGGGTGTAGAGCATCGGATGAAGGGCGCACGAGATGGAGGGTGTAGGGTATGAGGGATAAAGGAATAAGGATGTATAGGATGGAGGGTGTAGAGGGCTGGATGGATGGAGGGTGCGTGGGATGGATGCAGGGTGCGTGGGATGGAGGGTGTAGGATATGAGGGATGAAGGGTGTGTGGGAATAGGGGTACATGGGATGGAGGGTGCATGGAATGGAGGGTGTTGGGTACAAGGGATGAAGGGTGCATGGGAATAAGGGTACATGGGATGGAGGGTTGAGAGTGCATTGGATGAAGGGTGCATGAGAAGTAGGGTGAATGGAATGAAGGGCGAATGGGATGTGGGGTGTCATTTGTGGGGAATGAAGAGTATAGGGTGCACGGATGCATGCACCATTTAGGGTTCAAGGGATGAAGTATGCCTGGGATGAAGGGTGTAGGGTTTATGGAATGAAGGATATAGGATGCAAGGGATGAAGGGTGCGTGGATGCGGGCTGCAGGATTCAAGGTGCATGGCTGCAAGGTGCATGAGGTGTGGGGCGCTGGGCAGAGGGACTGCCGGGCTGTGTGAGGATGGGGGTCCATAGGGTGTGAGGTGCAGAGCTGGGGGTGCCACGTGCAAACTCTGAGCTCAGAGCGTGCGATGGAGGGCACAGGGCCGTGGGCTGCAGCGGTGCCATGAGGAAGCAGCAGCTCTGCCCAAGGACGAGGTGCTCCTGCGCTGGTGGCAATGCTGAAGCTCTCATCACCGCTCTGTCACTTCACGGCCCAGCTGGCACTTCCTCCTCTTGTCCTACTCTTGTTGCTTTCTCAGACTTGATTACCAGCCCGTGAGGAGGTTCCCGCTGGAGATATCGATTCCCAGCCATCAATACTTCCTTCAGCCCCACGACGCATCGCTGCACGGCGCTTTGTTCCTACACAAACCACAGGAGAGGCGTGGAAACGTTTTTCTCTGCTGGCTGCCCGCGGCCAGTGGAGATTCTGTATTTTAGGCTCATCCTTGGCGTTCACAAGGCTTCCTCCATTGCCGTGCTCGAAATCTCCTTGGGAAGATGGGAAGATGGGCATCTCCTCTTCACCCCATCTGAGGAGCGGGGAGGTGAGGGGTGGTTACCTGGAGGCACAGGGACTGGCAGCAATGCTGAGAGCCGGCGCTGGCGCGCTGCCGAGGCAGTGACACGCTCCCATCAGCCCTGCCCGCCCAGCAATTAAACTAATGACAAGATCTTCGTGCAGGGGAAGGGCAGCTCCTTCCCAGAAGCTGAAGATGCGCTGCTGGCCAAGGAATAGAAAACGCTGGCAGTGAGCTCTGTGCTCCCTGAATGCAAACCATGCGACAAGAACAACCGGGGCTGTTACCGTGCTACCAACAGGCTTCACAGCACCACCTCTGCAGCACCGGGAGCGCATTTTGCAGCTCCTCTGGAGGAGCCTTCCTCCTCCTCCTCCTCCTCCTCTGCCATGTGCCAATGGCAGGGCTGGAGGAGGGGGGGAGGGAGGGAGGGAGGGGAGCGCCTCGTAACCGCTGCTTGTTTCCTGTGCAGCTTTAATTGCGGGGCACGAGGAGTAAGATACCTTCCAGCAGCAGGGAGTGGGGTTTTGCACAGCAATTCCTCTGCACTGGGGCCGATCCACCCCTGCCTACGTGCGCACGGAACGCAGCGTTACTGACGGGAGCGAAAGAGTTACGAAGGAGAAGATTACAGGCTGAGTATACCTGGAGTAACACAGTGGCTTTTGATTACAATTACTGACACTGCCGGGTGATGTGTAATTAATATCACGGAGTAATTACACGCTTACTTCATCTGTTTAAAAATATATAAATATCCTCTGCCGTGTTTTCAATGAAAGCAGCAAACGCCGTCCCCAAAGCGGGGGCAGCGCAGGGACCGGGCAGAACCCCAAACTGCTGCGGGGTGACACGAGAAGGGGACACGGTGACAGCAGAACAGGGATCTTCGCTCCCCGGTGCTGCTGACCCCCAGCAGGAGCGGTGGGGGGTGGGGGTGGTTTTAAACAGATGAAGCGTCCCACACTGAGCATCGTCCGCGGCATCGGGGTCGGAGCTGCGCCCGGTGCCTTCCCCAACCTCAGGGGTGTTCCGGGGTTTGGAGACCTCCGGATGGGGTGGGGGGCAGCGGTGGGGCCGTCCCCACCTGTATTAAGCACTGCTCGAGACTCCAATGAGCCAAAACGAAGAGCTGGTTCTGCCCCAACGGAGAGCACCGGTGCTGCAGAGAGAATCCCCGGTCAGCTCGGAGCCCACCACCTACCCTGGAACAGAGCGAGGGGAACGTGTTGGTGTCTTGGCAAGGAGACGGGACGGAGCACGGACATCTCAGGGCAGAGCTGTGCAAGAACTCCAAGGTCAGGAGGAGGGGAACGCACTGGGAGGGGTTGGGGGTGAGCAGTCCTGTGCCCCCCCGTAGCCCCGAGCTCCACACGGTGCGATTCTCCCTCCGGTGTCTCCGTCGCTTCAGTGCTTCCGACTGGTTTGTGTTCGTTTTGTTTTGTTTTCAATGTGAAGACCTGAGATTGAGCGTGGATTCCTGTCCTCCACCGAGCGCCGCGGCGCGAAGCGTCGCCTCCGTCCCCTTCTTTCACCACGAGTAGAGGCACCGAAACGGGGGGGGGGAGGGGGGGGGAAAGGGAGCGGGTCTGGGGGACAGGGGAGAAGGGGGGAGATGTCCATCCCAAGGCATCACCGCTCCAACGCCGTTCCCAGAGGGAACGCTGAGTCCTCGGGGCCGCCGCCAGCTCTCCCCGTGTCCACGGAGCGCCAGGAGGGGGCTTTGCTCTGCGCTTTTAGCAGCTGCTGGAGCTGGTGTACGGGGTGGGGAAGGAGGTGGAGCTGACCCCGATGGGGCTCTCGGATAGAGGGGTTTGCGGGGTGCCGGCAGGCACGGCAACGGCCCGAGCCTCCACCACGGCGGCGAGCAGGCGTTGGTGCTGCTGGCGCAGCATGTCGGCCAGCAGCAGAGGCAGTGAGTTGAAGCTGGCGCTCAGCTGCTCCAGTTTGGACTCCAGGCTGCCCAGCTGCTTCTCCAGGTCCTCGCTGCGGTCGTTGAGCTCGGTGATGAGGTCGTACATCACGTTCTGCATCTACAGAGGGAAGGAGAGGGGTCGGATCAGTGATTCCCTGTCAGCCCCCACCCCACCTCGTGCAGCTGCGCAGCCCCCCGACCCTTCCTGGGGCTGAAAGTTCTGCTCCTGAGCAGAAGTTCTCCTCGCAGCCGGAGGTTTCACCCGCTCTGCAACCCAGAGGTTTCGCCTGCTCTGCAACTCAGAGCCTGCTGCTGTCAGCTCTCATCAGGCAGCCCCGGGGCTCTGCGAGCTCAGCACAATGCTGAAGTAAGAGCAAGTGGAGGGGATGAGGACAGGGACAGCCGTGCAGCAGTGCTGCCAGCTCATGCCCTGCATGGAGCCTTCAGCCTCACACATCAGCAGAGTGGCTCACAGAGGGGCTGCTGCAGCTTTGCAACACTCTGCAGCCTCTGCTCCCATCTGTGCCCCAGCAAAATTATTAGCTGGGCTCTTCTATGCGGCTCCCAGGCCGCTTTCACCCACTCCAGCCCCATTGCTAAGCTCCCTCAGAGCCCCTGGGACAGAGCTGCCCCCATAGCAGAGCATGGAGGGAACTGGTTGCAGCCAGCTGGTGGGGATGGGGCCCCAGAGGATGCTTGGCCATCTGGGAGCCGCACTCCAGATAATCCCCATTGCTTTAACTCCTTCCTACCAGCAGAGCCAGCTGCCCCCCCCCCTCCCAAGCCCCTCTGCACCAGCCCAGGATGAGGGGTGGGCGCCCTGGGGCTCTGGGATGCGGCACAGCACAGCAGACACCGCACACCCGGCGCACATCTGACCCCCCTGTGCTGGGACCGGCGCTTGGCGCGCCTGATTCCGCTGTGAGGAGATGGGAATGATGAAACCTGGGGGCTGCTGAGCCATGAGCATCCCCAGCTGGGCCGTGCAGCGTTCCTATGGGGCGATGAGCGCAGAGCTCTAATGGAAATGGGGTGACCCCCCCGTCCCCGCTCGTGGTGCGCTCTGTTCTACATGCAGGGGCTGTGAGATGTTCACACTGACAGCTCAGGAGCCGGAGCACCGCGGTCAGCCAGGTTCTGCCTCGGATGTTCCAAGGGAAGAGGAACACGAGGCCATGGGGTTATGGGAGGACTTGCCTTCGAGAGGTCGACCAGCGTGTTGGCCTGGTCGCTCAGCTTCCGCTGCTCCATCTTCACGCTGCGCAACCTGGGGAGGGGGAGAGCAACGCCACGCACCACTCTTCCCAACTACAAAACGCTGCAGAGACCCTTCCCATTACTAGGAAATGGAGAGCCATCCTGCGGATGGGCTGGGACCCCCTCCCCATGCTCAGCCCTCTTCATTGCCATGGGATCACAGAGGGACCCCCTCCCCAGGCTCAGCCCTCCCCATCACAGTGGGATATCAGAGGGATCCCCTCCCTATCCTCAGCTCTCCCGGTCACTGTGGGATCCCAAAGGGCCCCCTCCCCAGGTTCAGCACTCCTCATTGCCATGGGATTACAGAGGACCCTCCCAAGGCCCTGCCCTCTTCATCACCATGAGATTCCAGAGGGCCCCCCATTCCAGGCTCAGCCCTCTTCCTTACTTTGGGATATCAGACAGACCCCCTCCCAGTCTCAGCTCTCCCAATCGCTGTGGGATCCCAGTGGGCCCCCCTCCCAGGCTCAGCTCTCCCCATCACAGTGGGATATCAGAGGGTTCCCCTCCCTATCCTCAGCTCACCCAGTTGCTGTGGGATCCCAAAGGGCCCCCTCCCCAGGCTCAGAGCCCCTTCCCCTCCATCACAGCACCCCACGGCTCCCCGCTTACTGGTGAATGGCTTGTAGGAACTTCCTCTGGTGCTTCCGGACTTTGGCGTGGTCGATCTTTTTCAGCAGCTTGGTGTGCTTGTAGATGAGCCACGTCTCCCGCAGGACGTTGGCCGCCGCGTTCTTGATCTGTAAGAGAAGGGCATCGGGTCAGCAGCCCCATCTGCTGCAGCGCGTGGGACGAATTATTGCATGGAAACAGCGCTCCGGCCCCTCTGGGCGCTGCTGGTTGGGATCACAGGACCTGAATTGTCCCAGCTGGGAGCTCCATGTGCCTGATCGGACGTGTGTGGGGTCATGCAAGGCAGGGATGGAGTGCTGCAGGCAGAGCAATGGCCCTGGCCCTGCTGCATCCCCCATCCCCATCCCCATCCCCATCCCCATCCCCATCCCCACTGCATCACCACCCCTGCCCCATCCCCATCCCCATCCCCATCCCTCTCTGACGCTCTGGGGAAATGTGCTCCAGCCATGAGGCTCCTCACCCACTTTGCCCTCTGCGGATGCCCCATCTGCACCCCTTGGAGCTGGATGAGGGCTCAGTGCCCCTGTGGTCCCCAACCCGCCTGCATTGCCCCTCACTCCGTCCATCCCTTGTGCCAAAAGTGACCTCAAACGGGCGCTGGGAGCCCCTCCAGCCCTCCAGCACTGCTGGGTTGCAAGCAGAGCTCTTCTCCTGTGAGCCCAGATGTGGCCAAGGACACGATGACCTTGTGCCACCTGTGTCACCTGAAGTGACATCGATGCATGGCGCAAATGGAGCCAGTTTGGGATTTAGCTCCCTGTAGGGAAGCGGGGTTATTCTGCAAAGAGACGCCTAAACTTGAAACCCTGATGCTGCCCTGTGCTTTGCTCACATTGGATGTGACCTGGGTGTCCCACAGCCCATCCCCACCCCAGTGCCATGCTGGGGTCTGGGACAGCACCCACAGACCCACACGGCTCCAGGGTGCCCCACTGGAATGGAGCACACAGCAGTACCACAGCACAGCACTCATCTGCAGCACGGAGCTGCTGAATCACCGGAACCCCAATCCTGAGACAAGTGAGCTCATGTTCCACCAGAGAAGACGGTCCATCTCCTCCGAGGGAAGGAGAAAATATGTGCATTTCCTGCCCTGGGTGCGGCTGCACTCTCTGCATTTCACAAAGAGCTGCAAAGCAAAGCAGAGGGCCGACGCTCTTTGCTTTTACCCTAATGCTTCAGCATGCTTTGCGTTCAGCTCCAATGGGACCCCAGGGATGCTGCACCATCCCCCCCATTCGGAGCCCTCCCTTTGCCCTTACCCTCTTGGTCAGCTGCGTGTCCATCATGAAGTTGTGAACGTGCTTCTCAGCTTTGGTGAGCTCCAGCTTTCGGGCCACCACAGCCACCACCAAGGCCGTGCAGCCGGCGCCCTGCAGGGACAGCAGGATGGGGGAACACGGGGAAGTCACTTGGCCTGGTCAGGTGTGGGTTGTGTAGGGGTCACAGGGTCAGGTATGAGGGGCTGGGGGGCAGGGGGTCAGGATGGGGCTCACCTGCACCCCCTCTGTTCCCACCCCAAGGATCAAGGAACCACATGCAAACCCCGATCAGTGGACGCACCGCACGCTCCTCCAGCCCCCACCCACAGGTTGCACAAACCCCGCCACCTTGACGTGGGCAACCCAGTTTAACCCGGGTTTACAGCAGCATTCGGCCTCCCACCGTGCCCTTGAGCAGCTGCCAGAGCTCCCAGCAATTAACAAGGCTGACTGACGACGTCAGAGGTGCCCATCGGTGCCCTCCCGGCACCACGTGTCCCCATGGGACAGGGAACCCACGGGGAATCCAGGCAGAAGGGAGATACTGAGAACCCACAGAGGAGCAGTGATGGGACGGGGCCGGACCCCCATTTGCCCACAGGCAGTGGCAGCTGGCATGGCTTCGTCTTGGCAATGAGCACCAGATCCGGTGCGCGTTTGGGAACGGAAGGTGCCAGGCAGGGGACCCCTCTCCTCCAGGGCTCTGTGCCACCTGGCTCTGCCTGCGCCCGCTCCCCCTCCCCGCAGCTCTGGCAGAGGCCCGTGACCCTGGCACGCAATCCTTTATTTATTAAAGAGTCATTAATTAACATCACGGGCTGAGCTGAGTCCTTTCGCATCCCCGCAGCTCCCAGCATGCACTCTCAGCTTTCATCACCCTTCCCTCTGCCAGCAGCACAGCCACCCTAACGCCGCTTTTCGGGGAGCCCCAGCGCACTGCTATCGCTTGGCAGGGTGGCATGGGGGGGGTCCCCAGCCCAGGGGTCCCCCCGTCCCACTGCCAGGATGTTGCACGGTATCACGGTTCACAACATCTGCCGGTGAGGTGGGAGCCCCAGGACCTCCCCCCCCAAGTGTGGATTTTTCGGTCGTAGCAATGCCACGTGCTGCAGAGGATGGGGACAGCAGTGCAGAGCCACGGAGCAGCCGTCCCCAGCTGCACAGCAGTGCAAGCCAGGCCGGCTCACAGCCCCTTGGAGCAGGTAGATGGGGTCTTGCAGGTCAGTGCCGTGGGTGGGAGCTCTCCCAGCTGTCCCCGCTCCCCGTGGGATGCTGCAGCAGTTGGGATCGCTCGGTGTGATGGAAGTCAGACCGGCGGCCAAGGGATGCGAGGGGCTGCTGGTCCCCACATCTGCTGCTTCCTTAGGACGAGGCCATCATCACTCAGCTATGGGCTGCCCGGCCCTTCCCTCAAACCAAAATTCACCCCAAACCCAGCAAACCAACAGCAAGGAAAGTTCCGGCGGCTCTCAGGCTGCAAGACCTCGATGCTCAGACAGAGCACTGGTCCCTAAAGCACCCCACTGCCCCATCCCGGTGCTTACCATGATGCCGGTGAGCAGACAGACCCCCTTCCCACAGTAGGTGTGCGGCACCATGTCCCCGTACCCGATGGAGAGGAAGGTGATGGAGATGAGCCACATGGCACCCAGGAAGTTGCTGGTCACGTCCTGCTGGTCGTGGTACCTGTGTGTGTATGGGGGGGGGGGGACAAAAGTGTGAGTGTCACAGCTGGGAATGGGGTTGGGGCTGCACCTGGGGACCGTGGGGAGTGCTGGCACAGGGGATGATCCCAAAAGAGACCGGGCCTGGGGTTCCTCCTGCATCGTGCGAAGCAAAGGGGATGAAGATGAACGACGCAAAGGGATGCCCCAAACCCACACAGATTGCACCATTTCCAGCCCCAAAAAAGAAATCAAAGGAAAAAAAAACCCAAAAATCCAACAGTGGGGGCTTCTGCTTTCGGTCAGAGCTGTCACCATAGTGTGGTTCCCCCCCCCTCCCCAAGCCCCCCCCAGTGCCACGTGGCTGATGGCAGAAACAGACGTGGGGCTGCAGGAGGGTGGGTGGGGGTGGACAGGAGCCCCCCCCCCCCAGACCCATGGGGTTGGGACACACAGAACTCACAGTCACAGGGCTGAGCAGCACCAACGGGACCCACAGGGTTGGCAGCACGGTGCAAAGGGAGGATGCACTCAGCAGGAGCTTTGCTTGAAGCAACCCCAACCTTCCCACCCTGAGAACCACCAGCCCCACAAAGGGGGGACCCCATCCCCCCCATATCCACGTGCTCCTTCAGCTTCTGTCCTCCCATCTCACAGCAGCTCCTGACTGGGGCACACGCAGAGCACCCCCACATCCAGGGATGCTGCAAACCCCCAAGCAGCCCCATCGAATCCCACAGCCCTTCTTTCTCCTCTATAGGATCAGGAGTCCCCCTGAAGCCCCCCTGGGTGGGCACTGCACCCCACAGCCCCCACCCCCCCACTGCTGAGCCCTGCCTCCTTCACCCCCCCCCCCCCTCCGCAGCAGGTTCCTCTCAGCCTCCTCGCGAAATCATTAGAGGAAAAACAGATGGAGCTGTTGGCAATTCCCTGCGAATCGATTCATCCAAGCCTCGCAGCTCGTAACTCGCCCAACAGTTGGGTTTTCTCCTCTTTCTGCATTTTGTTTTTCTCTCCATCCCTCCCCCCATCCCCCCCCCAAGTAACCGGAGACCCCAACGGATCAGCGCAGAGCTGCAGAGCAAGGCCACACCACGACCCTGCAACGGATCCCCCTCCAAATCTGGGACATTTCCACCCTCTCCCCTGCACCAAACTCCCCCAAACCCCTCACCATCCACGCACGCGCCCACCCCACAGCCCCCAAAGGACTCCTGGTGCAAACGGGATGCGAACGAAGGGCCGCAGAGCCCCCGGATGGAGCATTGCTTTCCCTTCCCAGAAGCACTCGGAGCTCATAAACAGGAGCAGCTGGCACCAGCACGGCGTGAGCAGGAAGAGGGGCGGCTGCACTCGCCAAGGGCTGATGCAATTGTTTAGACCCAAGAGCTGCTTTCTGTCACCCCCTCGTCTGCTCTCCCCGGAAAGAGCATCACCCCGGCTGGGAGCGGAGCGTCGAGGCACGAGGACGCAGCAGCAGCAGCACGTGCTTGGCTGTGGGTTTGGGAGAGGGCAGGAAGTCCAGCGTGCAAACAGCCAGTGCAAAATGCAAAGCATCCCTGGTGTGAAATGCAAAGCCCGCCGGTGCAAAATGCAAGCGCCCCTGGTGCAAAATGCAAAGCCGACCAGTGCAAAATGGAAGCACCTCCGGTGCAAAATGCAAAGCCAACCAGTACAAAATGGAAGCGCCCCTGGTGCAAAATGCAAAGCCCACCGGTACAAAATGCAAGTGCCTCCAGTGCAAAATGCAAAGCCCACCGGTGCAAAAAGCAAGTGCCCCCAGTGCAAAATGCAAAGCCCACCGGTGCAAAAAGCAAGTGCCCCCAGTGCAAAATGCAAAGCCCACCAGTACAAAATGCAAGCACCCCCAGTGCAAAATGCAAAGCCCACCGGTGCAAAATGCAACTGCTACTGGTCCATAAAGCAAGCATCCCTGGTGCAAAATGAAGGTGTTCCTGGTGCAAAATGCAAGTACCTCTGATGCAAAATGCAAACCCCACCAGTGCAAAATGCAACTGCTATTAGTGCAAACTGAAAACATCCCAGGTAAAAAATGCAACCTCTCCCTCCAGTGCAAAATGGAAACAAATCCGGTGCGAGATGCAACACCCACAGGTACAAAATGGAAACAACCCCGGTGGAAAATGCAACCCCCCCCCCCCCCCCCCCGGGGTGCAAAACGCAGGAGGGGAGCGGGCTGCACGCACGTGCACGCACACGTGTGCCGGCCGCGGGCAGCGCAGCACCGCAGGCAGCACCGCAGGCAGCGGCGGGGTGAGGGTTGCTAAGAGACTCGCTGCCTCCGGAGGGATGTGGCACCCGGGGGGGGGGTTGGCATGGAGGAGGGGAGACGGCGCCTGGAGCGATGCCACAGCCTCGGGAATGCGCCCAAATAGTGCCACCGTCCTGGGGGGGGGGGGCACGAAAGGGGACGGAGCCCCCTGGGCTGCCAGGGTGGGGAGGTGGGGATGCATCTGCTCCCCTGCGTGCACGAGGGTCCTGCTGTCACACTGGGCCAGCTGAGTGCTGGCCTCTGCGTGCTGCAGGGACACAGCATCGCTTGGGGACACGTCCCTGCTCTCTGCCTGACCCCACTCCCTCCGTGACCCCATTCCCTGTGTGTTCCCATTCCCTGTGCTTCCCCACTCTGCAGCAGTTCTCCTGCCTCGTTCCCACTCTCCACCACTAACCTGTTCTTTATATCCGCCGTGCTTCCAGCCGGACCCCCTTTGGTGCAAACCCCCCCCTCCCCAGGAGCCCCCCACCCACCCGCCTGCTCCCTTTCGGTACAAAGAAGGATCCCCCGATGCAATGAAGGCACAGAGCTCTCCAGCCCATCATAAAGGCCTCATTAGGAGGAGCAGGAAGAGCAGCACCGTCTGGAAGAGCTCCCACAACCCCAGAGCGTTTCCATGCCACTCAGAGACGCTCTGGGGATGTGGATGGAATGGCGTGGTGACACCGAGGGGAGGAGGAAGAGGAGGGGATGGATGGGGTGACCCGACCCCGCACTGCTGAGCCCGGCATCATCCCCCAGCAGTGACTTAAAGGGATTTCATGCGATTGAGCTAATCCACTTAAAGCAAATCATAACGTGCGTTTGTCTTCTTGAGTGCTCTCCCACAGACAGCCCCATTTCTGTCCTCCTCGGGGATGTGATCCCAATGGGCACCGCCAGCAGGGATAGGGGACAGAACGTCCAGCAGAGCCACCCTGCTCGTGGCTCTGCATCCCACGTGGCTAATGGAACAGCCCCATCCCTGTGCCAGGCTACCAGGCACATTGCATAGGGAAGAACTGCTCAAAGCAACCTGGGCACCGGGACAGCCCCAGTACCACCCTGCTGCCATGGGGACGCTGCCATGGGGACGCTGTGGTACCTGCTGGCACCGGTCGCCACAGCAACGCCAGTGCTGAGTGCTGCCATCCAGCAGTGGGTTTGGAAGCACCGTGTTGTCATGGCACTCACAGACAGCCAAGCTGCACCTTTCCCTGTACAAATCCCCTCTGCACCCATCAAAGCCCCCACACAGCCCCACTGGCATCTCCACGGCACCTCCTGGGTGTCCCCAGTCCCCATCACCATCTCCAAGGCACATTCTGAGTGTCCCTAACTCTCAATGCCATCCCCATGGCACCTCCTGCATGTCCCCAATCCCCATCACCATCCCCACAGCACCTCCTGGGTGTCCCCAATCCCCATCATCATCTCCATGGCACCTTCTGAGTGTCCCTAACTCTCAATGCCATCCACATGGCACCTCCTGCATGTCCCCAATCCCCATCACACCCCCACAGCACCTCCTGGAAGCCCCAATCCTCATTGCCATCCACATGGCACCTCCTGCACGTCCCCAATCCCCATCACCATCTCCATGGCACCTCCTGGGTGTCCCCAATCCCCATCACCATCCCCACAGCACCTCCCGGGTGTCCCTAACTCTCAATGCCATCCACATGGCACCTCCTGGGTGTCCCAATCCCCATCACACCCCCACAGCACCTCCTGGATGCCCCAATCCTCACTGCCATCCACATGGCACCTCCTGCATGTCCCCAATCCCCATCACCATCCCCACAGCACCTCCTGAGTGTCCCTAACTCTCAATGCCATCTCCACAGCACCTCCTGGATGCCCCAATCCTCATTGCCATCCACATGGCACCTCCTGCATGTCCCCAATCCCCATCACCATCTCCATGGCACCTCCTGGGTGTCCCCAGTCCCCATCACCATCTCCATGGCACCTCCTGGGTGTCCCCAATCCCCATCACACCCCCACAGCACCTCCTGGATGCCCCAATCCTCACTGCCATCCCCATGGCACCTCCTGCATGACCCCAATCCCCACCCCCATCCCCACAACACCTCCCAGGCGCCCCCCCATCCCACACACCTCACCTCTCACACACCCGCACCGTCCACGCGGCGATGATCCAGAGGGAGATGCTGAACACCAGCAGCACCGTCCCGGGGCAGATGGTCATGAGAGTCTTCATGACAAAACGAGTGTTGAAGTTGATCTTGTTGAGCGCGCCGATGCTGCGCGACGAGGCGTCGGTGAAGAGCTTGCTGTGCAGCAGCATGACGCGTGCGATCAGGTAGAGCCTCAGGAACATGGGGATGGACAGGATGATGTCCACATCCGCCTCCGCCCGAGAGGGAGTGTAGGAGAAAGCCAAGCGTGCGGTCCAGAAAAATTTGTACTCCCCAGGGATGGGGTGAATGGCACAAACCAGCATCTCCAGGCTGATGTAGAGGATGCGCTCGTACGTCATGGCGATCCGCCAGTCGTCGGCACCGTTGTCGATCACAAAGAGCTGCCAGGGGGGAAAGCGCGTGGTTATGGGTGGCCGTGGGGCAGCCTGTGGTTATGGGCGGCCCTACGGCACCCCATGGTTACTGGCGGCCCTATGGGATCCCCTGGTGTAGGGAATCTGCTTTGGCAGGGGGGTTGGACTCGATGATCTCTGGAGGTCCCTTCCAACCCCTACAGTTCTGTGATTCTGTGATCATTATTGGTGTTCACGTGGCATCCCATGGTTACTGCTGGCCCTATGGGATCCCATCATTATTGGTGGTCATGTGGCACCCCATGGTTACTGCTGGCCCTATGGGATCCCACGGTTACTGCTGGCCCTATGGCACCCCATGGTTACTGCTGGCCCTAGAGGATCCCATCATTATTGGATGCCCTATGGGATCCCATGGTTACTGCTGGCCCTATGGGATCCCATCATTATTGGATGCCCTATGGGATCCCATGGTTACTGCTGGCCCTATGGGATCCCACGGTTACTGCTGGCCCTATGGCACCCCATGGTTACTGGTGGCCCTATGGCACCCCACGGTTACTGCTGGCCCTATGGCACCCCACGGTTACTGCTGGCCCTATGACATTCTACGGTTATTGGTGACCGTATGGCACCCCTTGGTTACTGGGGTTCCTGGGCATCCCCCTGCATCACCCCATCAGCACTGAGGGGACAGGCAAGGAAGGGACCCACATCACGCAGCTCCACTGGGATGAGGGGAATTGCCCCCAGAGGAACAGCGATGGATGGGGACGGGGACCGCGGGCACACGGCGGTGGCACTGGGGACACTCAAAAGCCTCAGGTCCCTTCCAGCTCACCCCCAGGGCACACAGGACGGCCCCTTCTCCCACCCCACGGGGCACCTCTGACACAGCAGCTGTGTCACCGTCGTGCGACCGCTGCCAGCTGCACCCGGAGGGCGACTTTTTGGGAGGAAGGCAGCGACGGATGCTGCGTTGTCATGGCAACGCGCAGGTTCATCCTGGGCAAAGCCGCTCCTCCGAGCGCTGCAGTGGGGGTCTGAGCTGCACAGAACCCCCCCAGGGGGGCAGGATGTGCTCCCACCACTCTTGGCTTCGCACGGAGCGCGCCGAGAAGCAGCGGACGCCTCTCAGGGACGTTCTGTGAACAGCGCTCTGCAAAGATGCCACTGGAGATGGACCCAAAGGGGACACGGAGGTCACGTCCCAAAGGCTGGGAGCAGCAATGGGACCCCAGGACCGTGCTGTGTCACACAGGCAGCACGCAGAGCCACCCCCTCCCCCTCCCCAGCCATCCCAAGGGGCTGACGCACACAGTGCGTCCCGGCCACCTCCCTGTGTTGGGAAAGCTCCGCTCCTTTGAGCTGCTTTGTTGGAGAAATTGTTTATAAAATCGCTCCAAGCTGTCAGGGGAGATCCTCAGGCATTTAGCGAGCTGACAGCCCATTCCTTCCTGGAAAAGGGTGTTAAAAATAAACAAATTAGCGAGAGGAAAGAGGCAGTGAGAGCCTTTTGGCAGCACACCGGGCAAAGGGCGGTGGGATGGGGAGGGGGGGCCCTTTGGCACAGTCCCCCCCCTCCCCTCCAGCCCCAACAGCTCACGGCTGCGTGGGGTTTCCATGGAAACCTCGGCACAGCCCGGCGGTACCCGGGTATCCCCAGCTTCACAGAAAAGCTTGGGTTGGAAGGGACCATAAAAAGGCCATTGAGTTCCAACCCCCCCCCCACTGCAGGCAGGGCCACCAACCTCCAGATCTGGCATTTGCCATCCAACCTGGTCCTGAACATCCTGAACACCTCCAGGGACAGAACCTGTTCCAGAACCAGTCTGGAATCCAGAACTTCCCCCTGACATCCAATCGAAGCCACCCCCTCCTTGAGCTTACAGCCACCAGATGGGTCAGGCACGACCTTCCCTTGGTGAAGCCATGCCGGCTGCCTGGAATCACCCACTCATCCTTAATTTGTGCCTTAATTCGTCTTCTAGGAGGATCTGCTCCACGATTTTCCCAGGCACAGAGGTGACGCTCACCAGCCTGGAGTTCCACTCATCCTCCCTTTCTTGTCAATGGCAGTGATGAATTCTCCCCCAGGTGACACATCCTTGTTTTCCACCGTTGGTTCAACAATCCCTTCTTCTCCCTCAGTGTGACCAGCAGGTTCTTGCCAAGCCGTGCTGGTCTCCTGCCTCCTCTTCCCACACTCTTATTGAGAGGGACAGAGCGCCCTTGTGCTCTCAGAAAGGCATCCTGACCGAGCAGCCAGCTTTCCTCCGCTCCTTTGTCTCTACGGACATCTTCCCAGGACATCCCGTCCAACGAATCCTCAAACAGCCTCAAGTTCTCTCCCAAATCCACGGCAGCAACGGGATGAAGGTCTTGCACTCAGAGGGCACAGTGGTGGGTGCCCACCGTGGGGTCGGATGGATCCCTTCAGCCCCCCAAAAACCGCCCTGCAGCCCTACGGAATCCCAGCAGGACGCCGCCCCGCGCGGCAAATGGAAAGCCGGAACATCCTCAGGGAGCTGGCAATTAACGCAATTAACACCCGGGGAAGCAGCTGAGCCCTTCCCGCAGGTTGGGGAGGAGCGGTGGCTGAGGATTTACGGCTCCGGCGGCCCCACATCCATCCCCGCGGCGGATTAGCAGCGATCCCTTTATAAGCACCTCAAAGATAATAGGGCCGCCAACAGCCGGCGCGGATTTGTGAGAGCAAACCGACTCAAACCCAGCTCCTCTCCTCCACCAGCCCGCGAGTGCCGGACCCCACGTGTTTTTAGGGGTCGGAGGAAGGGAAGGCAGTGAGGAAATTAGCGCACGCCGCTAATTGCCACCGAACCGTCGGCTATTGAAGCCGCGTGGCTGCGCGTTGGAGCCGCGAGGATGCGGAGACCTCAGAGAGCCCACGGGGAGGGGTGGAAGGAAGCGGGGCAGCGCAAAGCTGGGGGTGGGACACCTCCGTGCTGGGGGCGCTTCGGTTTCACGGCCCCCAGCACAGCGGCCTGTCCCCAGATCGCGACGTTTCGGCCGATTTGAGCCGCCCTGCCCTGCGAGCTGAGCGGGGCTCAGGCGGGACGGGAGGACAGAACCGAGAACAAGAAGCGGGAGGAAGGAAGCGGCGGCGAGCCGGGTTGAGCCCGGCCGGGCACAAACACAGCGACCCTGGGGGTAAATATTATTGCAGCACAGCGCAGCTTCTCAAATATTTGTTCTGGGCGGCCTTTCGACCGTGGAAGGGGCAGAGATCTCCTGCGCAGCTCTGCACTGGGGAGCTCAGCCCCGACGGCGCGCACAGAACGCAGCGCAGGAGGAGGGGACCGCGCTCGGCGCTCCCGGTGTCCCCCCGGTGGATGCGGAATGAAGCCGGCAACTCCCGGCATCGCTGCTCGGTGACCACAGCCCCGGTTTGGCCGCGGGCCCGGCAGGAAGGCGGCTGCTCCCGCGCCTTTCCTCGGCTGCTCCCGAGGGATGGGTGCTGTGGGGACAGCGGTGTTGGGTCAGGGTCGCACTGGGGGACGCCCCCAGACCCAGGGCACGGTCTGCACGCTGCGCCCGACCCCCCGCAGCCCCAAAACGCTGGCATCGGAGCGGGCCGAACCAGAGCCTTTATCTCCCCGCAAAGCCGGAGAGGGCAGAAAGGAAGAGAATGGGCGGCGTGATTAGGAAAGTATTTCACAGCTTTCCTTGGCAGAGCGGCCGTGCGGTGAAAGAGCAGAAATGCGGGACCCTCCCCGTCCTACAAACAGGGAGAGGTGAAAAGCTGCGGCTCACACCCGGCTGAGGGGAGCGTGAGGGGGGTGAGAAGGATGGGGACCCATCGCTCCTGCGGCCGTTTGTCCCCGTGAGAGGGGTGGGATGGGGATGGCAGCGGACATCCTTGCTTCCAAAGCCTTGCAGAGCGCACGGACCGTTCGGGGATGAGTCCTCGGACGTACCTGCACCTCCCGCGTGTGGTAGGCGATGATGAGCCCCAGCAGGATGACGGTGGAGAGGCTGATAAGGCATTTCAGGGCCAGGGAGAACATGGAGTCCTGCAGGAAGAGAGGAGGGGAGTTGGGGTCAGCGATGGGGATGGAACCGAGGGACCCCCATGGCGAACCCACTGCCCATCCCTTCAGCGACCCACCCGCACCCAGCCCAGCGGTATGGCACCCTGATGGGTGAGCCAATTAAGACCCTCCTGCTAATTAGCTCTACGTAAATTAACCCCTGATTCAGTGGTGACTACAGTAAAACGCTCCCCACCTCCCACAGGTCCCTCTGGGGAGGGGCTGGGTTCATTTTCCCCGTGCGAGACCCCAGACCCTATTTGGTCGCAGGGAGTCCCTCGCTCAACCCCAGCGCTGACACAGTGGCGCCATAGAGAGGGGACAGCAGGACGGACGGCAGCATCCATCCCATCACCGTGCTGAGACCCGGCGCGCTCACGGCACGGCACCACCTCCTCCCCCATCCCATAACCCCCACCGTGGGGCTTTTCCAACGCGTGGGATTATTTAGGGTAACGTTTCCCCCGAGCAGAGGCGGCACGGGGCGCTCCGGCCGCGCATTGTGAGCGGCTCCAGCACTTGGCACCCGCCGTGCAATTGTCTGCACATAATGGCCGTGTTGAGAGAAGTGCCGGGACCAAACAACGCTATTAATAGGCGGCCCCCAGGGAGGGCTCGTGCCAAGGACCCCCCACCCCCCTCCTCCCTTGAAGCGCCCGCCCTGCCCACGGGACCCACGCCGGACCCCGAGGCTTCGGGACCCCGAGCGCTCCGGCAGCACGGCGGCTATTTATAGTGAAGCGGTGCCTGGGGGAACACCGGGATTAATTGCAGAGATGTCACTCCCGCAACGGATCTGGCATCCTTTAGGGCCAATCTCAGTCGCCGTCTAGACATCCTTAACCCTCCCGCTGCCAGCGTGGCTGCAGAGCTTTGGCATCACCCCACCCCACAAACCGTGGGATGCTCCGATGCTCCCCGATGGGGGTCCTGGCACCGGGTGCCGTGCACGGAACCGCGTGCCAACCCAGCATGGTGAGGATGGTTGGCAGATGGGAAAATCCCATGCCCGGTGCATCCCTCCTCTGCTGCCTGCCAGCACCGACCCCGTGTCACCTCCTCCGTGGGGACACCCTATGGGTGAGCACACAGGCAGATGGGTGCCAGCACGGCCCCAGCACCACATGTCCCCACGGCAGAGCTCCGAGGGTGCAGCGCAGGGGGCTGACCTCCAAGTTGTGCCTATAGGGCAGGATGGCAGACCCCCCTGGCACGGCTATGGGGCAGGTTGGCAGCCCCCCTGGTGTTGCTATGGGGCAGCTTGGCAGCCCCCCCTGCACGGCTATGGGGCAGGTTGGCACAACGCAGCCGCGCAGCAACGCCGGAGCCCAGCTCTGGCCACGGAGAAACGCAGCAGGAAGAGCTGCTGTTGGCTCCCATAAACAACACCGTGGGGGCACCGAGACCTCATCTGGGGGGGCACCGACACCGCGGTGCCACGAGGGACCCCGACACGTGCGCTGCTCGCACCGTGTGCCATTCGTGTGCCCCCAACCGTCCCCAAAGGGTGGGCAGAGAGCGGAGCGCTGCCGCACCGCGCCGGGGTCCTCCCTCCGCCCCAAGGAGCGCGTGGCATCTCTAATGGGGCCGCGCTGGAGCTGGGCCAGGGCCGGCGGCACCGAAATCCCCATCCACGCAACAGCTGCCGGCCCCGCTCCTCGGGCACGGCCACGGCTTCGCTGCGAGCTCCGGTTTCCCAACGGAGGGGGCTGGGGGGTATTTATAGAGCCCCGGATCCGTGCGGGGAGCACCTCTGGGTGCATCACCACACGGTGACCCCGACCCTCCTCCGTCCCCGCCTGCACCCCGAGCACCGGCGGCGGGGGCAGCGCTGACTCACGGGAGGGTCTCCCCCGGCTCACGCCGCGGCCGTGGGCTCTGCGGCTCCGCAGGTGGCGGTGGGCAGAGGGGGCGAACAGCACCTCAGCGCCGTTCCTACAAGCGGAACGCCCGCGGGAGAGGCTCCGGAGGTGGAGAAACGCATCAGCCTTCTCCCTCCCCTCGAGGTTGGGTGCCGAGAAGGACCCGGTGCCCCCCCAGCATCACCGGGGTCCCCACTCCCCGTCTCCTCCCGTTCAGCTCCATAGGGACACCGGAGGGTCCCCGCGCCCACGGGACTCCCAGACACATCCCCACCTCCTCCTCTTCCTCCTCCTCCTCCTCCATCGCCCCCTCTGCCCGCACTGCTGGATGACGGCGGCGGGGGGGGGGTGCTGGGGGCAGCGCGGCCCCTTCCCACACCGCTCCGTCCCCTGCACACGTGGCACCGCCACACGGGGACCCCCGGCGTCCCCCGAACCCCCGCCCCCAGCGCTGTCCCACGGACGCCCATGGGTGCCACGCAGCGCTGTGCCTGTTCCCTTCCCCTCACGGATAGGTATAAATAACATGACAGATGTCTATACAAAGAGTTATTCATATCGCTGCCAACGAGCACAGCCAGGGAGCAGAGCTGAAAGGGGTGTGTGTGTGTGGGGGGGGGGAGAATTATAAATAAAAGACACCGTCCTGCAATTACAAAAAAAAAAAAAAAAAATTAAAAGGAAAAAAAAAAAATATGGAAGAAAGGGGTGTGGAGGAGGACGGAGGGCTCCGCTGCGCCGCGGCTGCTCAAGGAATGCCTAGAGAGGATGGGGACGGCCAGCAGGGACCCCACGGCTGAGTGTCTGCACCATGGGAGGGGATGAAGACCCCCCCAGAGCCCCCACTTTGAGAGCCTGGGAGGGTGGATTCGCTCCTGCCCACCGCCAGGGACGTTTCAGGGACATCCTCTGGGGAGGCGCCCACCTGGCAGCAGGGCCTCCATCCCCACCCTCAGATGCATCCAGGTCCCCCTCTCTGCCCAAAAGGGACACGCGGGGCCTTTGTGGGGCCTGTGGGTAGGAGCTGCAGGTGGGGACAAGACAGGGGGTGGTGATGTGGGGGTCCGGGAGACCCCTCCCCTCTTTATCTAGCAGCCACAGCAGTGACAGACCCCGCTTCCTCTCCCGACGCCCCCCCAGGCACGTGGGGCACATGGGTGCAGCACCCACCGAAGCCAAACCATCTGTCCATCACCACCCAACCTGCCCAACGCCCAACGTGACCTCGTGAGTGAATCTCCCAACGCCAGAGGGGGCAAAGCGCCCCAAATCCCACTTATAGGGGGCACCGATACCCCAACGCCAATCCCATGGGAAGCCCAATGCCCTCAACGTCAACCCTACAGGACTCAATGTCCCCAGCGCCCACCCTACAGGACCCCAACATACCTGACGCCCATCCTACAGGGCCCCAGCGTCCCCACCACCCGTCCTACAGGACCTCAACATCACCAGCACCCACCCTACAGGACTGCAACATCCTCACTGCCTACCCTACAGGACCCCAAAGTCTCCAGCGTTCATCCAATGTCCCCGGCACCCACCTTACAGGACCTCAATGTCCCCAACATTCATCTTACAGGACCCCAGTGTCCCCAACAGCCCCAACGTTCATGCTATATGGCCCCAACATTCCCAACACCCACCCTACAGGACCCCAACATCCCCAGTGCCCACCCTACAGAACCCAAACAACCCCCACTACCCCAACACCCCCAACATCTGCCTTTCAGGACCCATCATCCCCAGTGCCCACCCTACAGGATCCCAACATTCATCCTATAGGCCCTCAATATCCCCAGCGCCCACCCTACAGGAACCCAACATCCCCAACGTTCATCCTAGAGGACCCCAACATCTCCATTGCCCACCCTACAGGACCCAAACAACCCCCACTATCCCAACACCCCCAACATCCCCCTTTCAGGACCCAACATCCCCAACGCCCACCCTACAGGATCTCAACATCCCCAGTGTTCATCCTACAGGACCCCAACATCCCCAACATTCATCTTATAGGACCTCAACACCCCCAGCACCCACCCTACAGGACCCCAACGTTCATCCTACAGGACCCCAACATCCCCAATATTCATCTTACAGGACCTCAACACCCCCACCATTCATCTTATAGGACCTCAACACCCCCAGCGCCCACCCTACAGGACCCCAACATTCATCCTACAGGACCCCAACATCCCCAACATTCATCTTACAGGACCTCAACACCCCCAACGCCCACCCTACAGGACCCCAACGTTCATCCTGGAGGACCTCAACATCCCCAGCGCCCACCCTACAGGAACCCAACATCCCCAACATTCATCTTATAGGACCTCAACACCCCCAACGCCCACCCTACAGGATCCCAACGTTCATCCTACAGGACCCCAACATCCCCAACATTCATCTTACAGGACCTCAACACCCCCAGCACCCACCCTACAGGACCCCAACGTTCATCCTACAGGACCCCAACACCCCCAGCGCCCATCCTACAGGACCCCAACATCCCCAACATTCATCTTATAGGACCTCAATACCCTCAACGCCCACCCCACAGGACCCCAACCTTCATCCTACAGGACCCCACCACCCCCAGCGCCCACCCCACAGCACCCCAACACCCCTGCTGCCAACCACACAAGACCCAAACATCCCCCGCTACCCCAACACCCCCCTTCCAGGACCCACCGCCCCCCATACCTTGGAGTAGAGCCCCCAGGACAGCTCGGTCTCGATGACCATGACGACGATGCCGAACATTCCGAAGATGAGCGCGTAGTCGCTCAGCCGCTTCCTCTTCTCGAACAGCGCTCGCCGGTGGCCCAAACGGTACCCGATGTTCTGAGCTTTGCGTTTGGGCCCTTTGGCAAAGCCGGCGGGTGCGGGGCGGGCGGGCGGGCGGTCGGCGCGGGGGCCGTGCCGGGTGGGGGGCCGGGCGGGGGGCGCGTGGTTGTCCTCCCTAGAAACGACGATTTCGGGGGGTCCGCCGGCACCGAAGAGCTGCAAGGGCTGAGCTTCGGGTTCGGCCTCGATGAGGTTCCTGCGGGAGGCACTGAGCCGGCTGAGGGGCTTCATCACCCCCCCGCTGTACTTGCAGGAGCTCATGGCGATCTCGGTGAAGGGGTTGCTGTCCCGCCGGTGCACCAGGGGGCTGGGCTGCCGGTGTTTGCCCCCCGACGGCACCGCCGAGCCCGGCGAGTGGCCGCCCAAGTGGTCGCTGAGGTTGAGCTGGCTGCCGTGGCGGGAGGAAGGGTGGAGGGCGGCGGGGGCGGCGGGAGGAGGGGCCCGCAGCGACCCGGGCGAGGAGTGCAACAGGCTGTGCTGGAGCGGCGGCAGCGCGGCGGGCGGCGGCGGCGGCGGCGGCCGCTCGTCCCCCGACGACGGGCACGGGCACCGGGGGTCTTCCTCCAGATCCCCCACGCCCGAATCGTGGAAGTGCCCCGACGTGTCCATGGCGGTGCCGCCTCACCGCCCGCCGCGCACCTGCCCCGCCGCCGCCGCCGCCGCCGCCGCCGCTCCGCCGGGTACCGGCACCGGGCCGGGCCGCCCGCCTCCCGCTCCGTTCTCCGCCGCCGCCGCCGCCGCCACCACCGGCCCCGGCCCCGGGGCGGCGGGCGCGCGGCTGCTCATGAATGGGAGCCGCGTCCCTCCGGCGCTGCGCGCTCGCCGCCGCCGCCGCCCCCGCCGCCGCCGCTGGCCCGGCCCCACCGCCAGCACCGCCCCGCCATTGGCCGCGCCGGGGCTCCCCGCAGGCTGACATCATTCCCCGCCCCGCTCCCGCGCCCCCGGCCCCTGCGCCTGTGCGGGGCGCACGGGACTTGTAGTCCGCCGGGGGGAAACGGGGCGGCGAACGGAGGCTGCGAACGCCCCGACGGCGGCGCTGGGGGTGAAGACGGAGCGTCCCGAGACCGCCCCGAGGAGCCCCGTTCACACCGACGGGCCGGTGCCGAGCCCCGGGCGGCGCACGTCGGGGCGGGGAGCGGCGGGGACCGGGCGATGCCCGCGGGTGCGGCCGCTCCTCCCGGTGACCGCCCTCCGACGGGGGCTGCCCCGCTACGGGTGGCTCCGGGACGGGCACCGGGGGCCGCGTTGCCCCCGTAGGGGGGACCCTATGGCCCCCGGGATCCGCCCCGCCAGCTGCCGCCCTACAACGCTCGGTAATCTCCTTAGAGCACCGAGCAGAGGTTGGGGATTACGGCAGCAGCTGGAACCGGTGGAGACCGGATGGGGTCGGGTCACCCCCTGCTCTATGCGAGGATGGGGGCACAGTAATGATGGGGGGGGGGACACGGGGTCAAGCTGTCTCCCCCACAGCCCCACATCCCCCCGCTGTGCCCTCCGCAGACCCCAAAGGGTCCCTGTTCCCCCAAACCCGGAGCGGTGCCCAGCTGCTGCAGGAGCCCGGATGGATGCACGCAGCATCAGGACAGGGGCTGTTTGCTTCGGACGCGATTAATCCGCGGCAGGAAACGTACGACAGCACACCAGCGGGCACCCGGCCCCGGGATGCGGGAATTAAATGCACCTTACCCATCCCCCCCCCCTCCCCCCTCCCCACCCCGGGTGGAAAGCTCCATAGAAGGGCAGAGCTGACCCCCTCCCCACCCAGCGGGAAGGAGATGCGGACCCCACGCGTTATTCAGCGTCAGAGCTTTATTTGGAGGCACCCCGGGGGGGGGGGTGGAGGGGGGGACGACACTGAGCACCGTCCCCATGCTGTGGTTGAGGGTCCCTGAGCAGCAGCAAGCCCCAGTCCTGCAGGAAGGCGCAGCCTCTGCAGATGGAAGTCCTTCGGAAGGAGGGGGGGGGGAGGAGGGTCTCTACCGGAGGGGGGTCTCTACCTTCTCCAGCACCATGAGACCCCACAAGGGTGAAGCCCCCGGGGTGGATGAGGTCCCCACACCATTTCCATCCCCATCCCGTGGCTACAGGTGGCTGCGGACCTCCTGCAGCAGTGCCTCCAGCTGCGCACCCAGGGCTGCCCCGTCCCCATCGTTGGCGATCACCCAATCGAAGGTCACCCCCTGGTCCAGGCCGCACTCAGACTCGGCGTCGTCCACCCCTGGGGAGGAGCAGAGCCCCCAGAATGGGGTCAGGATCTCCCCATCTTCTGCTCTGCGCTGCTGGGCTTTATGCAGAAACTGCGGGTCCTGCAGCCAGGGGTGGGTGTGGGAACGGGGGACAGCGATGGGGACCAGGAATGGCAGTGGGAACAGATGGCAGCAGGGGACAGCTATAGGGATGGGGGATAGCAGTGGGGATAGGGGACAGCTATAGGGACAGGGGATGGCAGTGGGGATAGGGGACAGCTATAGGGTCAGGGGACAGCTATAGGGACAGGGGATGGCAGTGGGGATAGGGGACAGCTATAGGGAGAGGGAATGGCTATAGGGACAGGGGATTGCAGTGGGGATAGGGGATGGCTATAGGGACAGGAGATGCAGAGGGGATAGGGGACAGCTATAGGGACAGGGGATGGTAGAAGAGATAGGGAACAGCTATAGGGACAGGGATTGGCTATAGGGACAGGGGATTGCAGAGGGGATAGGGGACAGCTATAGGGACAGGGGATGGCAGTGGGGATAGGGGACAGCTATAGGGACAGGGGACAGCTATAGGGACAGGGGACAGCTATAGGGACAGGGGATTGCAGTGGGGATAGGGGATGGCTATAGGGACAGGAGATGGCAGTGGGGATAGTGAACAGCTATAGGGACAGGGGATGGCAGTGGGGACAGGGGATGGCTATAGGGACAGGAGATGTAGAGGGGATAGGAGACAGCTATAAGGACAGGAGATGGTAGAAGGGATAGGGAACAGCTATAGGGACAGGGATTGGCTATAGGGATGGGATGGCAGAGGGGACAGGGGACAGCTATAGGGCCAGGGGACGGCTATAGGGACAGGGGATGGCAGTGGGGATAGGGGACAGCTATAGGGACAAGGGACGGCTATAGGGACAGGAGATGCAGAGGGGACAGGGGACAGCCGTAGGGACAGAGGATGGCTATAGGGATGGGATGGCAGAGGGGATAGGAAAGGGGCCAGCTATAGGGAACAGGGGATGGCTATAGGGCCAGGGGATGGCAGAGGGGACAGGGAACATCCATGCCACAGGGCACCACGGCGCCAGCCCTGCCGGTGGCTCCGGCGCACAGCGAGAAGCAGCTCTCGCTCACCCGCCACGAAGACCCAACTCCTCCTCCTCCTCGTCTCCTCGGTGGCCGTCACACGCACGGTCAGCACCGCGTCCCCGTAGGCATCCCGGAACCATTCCACATCCGAGAGGCGCCGCGTGTCACTCACCACCTGCACGCACCCCCAGCCTCAGCGCCCACCCCGAGCCCCCCCCCCTTCCCTGAGCCCCCCATGCCCATCCCTGCTCACCCACACCGGCTGTGCTGCGCCCTGCACCGCGGTGCGGCAGAAGAATCCGGGGTCGGCACGGCGCTTCTCCTCGCCCCAGCGGATCATGTCCTGCCGGTACTGCTCCTTGTAGGCGCTGGCATCCAGGAGCCGCTGAAAATCCAGGCCGTGCTCCTGAAGGGAGAGGGTTTGAGAGGGGCACAGGCAACGGTGTGGGGTAGGGAACGGTGTGGGGCACACAGTGTGACACGGCTTGGCACGGCACAACGTAGCAGAGCATGGGAGGCCATGGCGTGGCATGGCACAGCATGGCTCAGAACATAGCAGAGCATGGGAGGCCATGGCATGGCATGGCACAGCATGGCATGGTACATCACAGCATGGCACAGCATGGCACAGAACATAGCAGAGCATGGGAGACTATGGCATGGCATGGCATGGCACAGCATGGCACAGAACATAGCAGAGCATGGGAGGCCATGGCATGGCATGGCACAGCATGGCACAGAACATAGCAGAGCATGGGAGACCATGGCGTGGCATGGCACAGCATGGCACAGAACATAGCAGAGCATGGGAGACCATGGCATGGCATGGCACGGCACAGCATGGCACAGAACATAGCAGAGCATGGGAGACCATGGCATGGCACGGCACAGCATGGCACAGAACATAGCAGAGCATGGGAGACCATGGCATGGCATGACACAGTGCAGGAGATCATGGCATGGCGCAGTACAGCATGGGAGATCATGGCACAGCACAGCATGGCACAGAGCATAGCAGAGCATAGGAGGTCATGGCACGGCACAGAGCAACATGGGAGACCACGGCATGGCACAGCATGGCACAGCAGATCATGGCACAGTGTGGCACGGCCCAGGGCATGGCACAGAACTCCGTACAGCGTGGTAGATCATGGCGTGGCATGGCATAGCACAGCATAGCATGGTACATAACAGCATGGCACAGCATGGCACAGAACGTAGCAGAGCATGGGAGATCATGGCACAGCACAGCATGGCAAAGCACAACACAGCAGAGCATGGGAGATCACGGCATGGCACGGCACAGCATGGCAGATCGGTGCAGCACAGCTCAACACAGCACAGCACAGCAGATCATGGCATGGTACGACACAGAACATAGCAAAGCTTGGTAGATCGTGGCATGGCACAACAGATCATGGCACGGCACAGCATGGCACAGAACATGGCACAGCAGATCGTGGAATGGCACAGCATAGCACAGAACACGGCACAGCACGGCAGATCACGGCACGGCAGATCACGGCAGCGGCGCGGCACGGTGGGTGCAGCAGCCCGCAGCGGACGCGGCCCGGCCCCACGTGGCACAGCCGTACCTGCGCGTATCGCTCCTTCAGCGGTGCGGACAGGCGCAGCACGGTGCACACGTCGGGGCCCAACCTACAGACGAGCGATCAGCGGCACTACGACGGTACCTCCCCCCTCCCCGCCCTCAAATCCCCCCGGTATCCCGGTACCCACCACCCCCTCATCCCCTCTCCCCCCCAGTTCCCGGTACCGCTTCTGGATCTCCGCCGCCACGAAATCTTTCCCCGATTTCCTTTTGCCGCTCAGCAGCAGCACGACACGGGGCTCCCCCATCCCCATCCCCGCCCCACCCCCCCGCGCCACCCGGACCCGCCCCGCTCCGGTCCAATGCGCGGGGAAGAACCGCCCCGCCCCGCCCCGCCTCGCTTCCCCCCCCCCCCCCCCCCGTAGGTACGCAGTGGTACGGCCCGGCCGGGGGGCGGGGCTAAAGATTGGCTCCGCCCTCACCTCGTAGTATCGCCCCCTGCTGGTGGGCGGTTCGCACTGCAAGTCCGGCGGTCACCGCCACTCCCATACCCTCCCTGCCCCCCATTCAGCCCGGAGCCCCCCACCATCCCCTTCCCCACCATCCAGCATCCCTCAGAGCACCCTCGACATCCCCCTCCCCACCAGCCATTTTTCCCCCCCTCCCACCAGGCACAGCTCAGCCCAGCGGTGACTTTATTGCATCTACAGCAGTGCAGCAGCATCACACAGTGCATCAATCGGGGAGAGTGGGGGGGAAGGAGGGGGGTGAGGCCACACACGGCAGCCCTTGGACCCCCAAAACACAGCCCATGGCGGTGGTGGGAGGGGGTCAGCAGGGACCCCCCCCTCATGGCTCTATCTGCCACCTCCGTGCTGCCTCCAGGACTTGCGGCCACGCTCCTTCCCAACAGAGCTGCAATAGAAAAGGGCGGGTGAGGGGGGGGACGTGGAGGAGGGGGGAGTCCTGGAGGGGGGGAGAGGGGTCCTGGAGGAGGGGGGGGGTCCTGGAGCTGCGGGGGTCACTTCTCCTTCCCCCCACCCCACTCACCCAGCATAGTGCTGCAGCACAAACTCCTCGAAGCCATCGGCCGCCTCCTCATCGCCGCGCTCGCGCCGCGCCACGTCCTCCAGCATCTCCTCCACCTCCTCCACGAAGTCCACGAAGCGCCGCCGGTCGTGGGCGAAAACCCCATCGGCCCCAAAGGCTCCGTCCAACCGCTCCGCCACCCCCCTGAAATGCCCCCCCCAGCCCAGCTTCCCCATGAAGCCCTCCAGCAACTGCAGGAACTGCGACTTCTGCACGGGCTCCAGCACAGCCCCCAGCGCCTCGCGGCCTTCTTTGTGAGCGCAGTCGGTCACCCCTGAGCAGCCCTGGGGGGCTCGGGAATGGCTGAGGGGGGGCAGTTCCCGGGGGCCACGGGACCACTTCCCCCCAGATTTGCCCTCTCTGTGCTCCCTGTGGGGCCGGGGCTCCTTGCCATGGTGCTCCTTGCCGTGGTGCTCCTTGCCGTGGGCTTTGCCCCGCTCGCGGTGGCCGTCCCTCTTGTGCCACCCCCTCTCCTTCTTTTCTGCCTTGAACCCCTTTTTCCAATGCCCAGGGAACGCCTCAGCCCCCTCGGATCCCCCCAACTCCCGGCTCAGGCGCTCCTCCAGCTCCATCAGCTCCTCTTTGAGCCCCTCCAGCCCCCCCGCACCCTGCGCTCGCTGCAGGGCAGCTGCCAGCTCGTGCTGCACGGACTCCAACAGCCCACGGTGCCGTGCCTCATGCCGGGCCCCCTCCTCATGCACTGCAGAACTGGGACCGTGAGGCTGCTCCTTGTGGGGCTGGGGGTCACTGGGACCCCCCCTGGCCCGCAGGCGTTGCAGCTCAGCGCGTGCAGCCCGCAGTGCCTCGGCCTCACGCTGCAGTGCTGCACGGAGCTCGGCGTTCTCCTTGGCCAAACTCTGCTGCTGCTCCCCAGCTGCTGCTGCTGCACCTTCGCTTTGTTGCAGCAGCGCCTGCAGCTCCTCCTTGTGGGTCTGGGGGAGAGGTGGGGGGGGTCAGGGAAGGGTGTGAGGGCAAAGGGTGGTGGCCGTGGGGGGCACAGTGCTGCGCACCCACCTGCAGCTCAGCCTGCATCAGGCGGATGTCCTGGTTCTCTTTGGCCAGGCGGTCCAGCAGCACGCTCATGGACTGCATGCTGTGCACGTCCCCACCGTCCAGGGGGGGCTTCTGTGGGGAATCCTGGGGGCAGAAGGGGTGGGATGCGGCCCTGGGGATGCTGAGGATGCGGCAGCCCCTTTGCAGCCCCGCTCCTTACGCTGCCGTTGTCGGGCACAGCTTCCTGCTCCACGTCTGTTGCATCGTGGCTCATCGCATCCGCAGGACCTGGGGAGGAACCACACGCTGACATCGAGCACGCGGCGCCCAGCCCTGCTCACAGCCCTCCCTGCTCACCGTCTGCCGTGTCGTAGAAACCGCCTGGAGAGGAGAGAAAGAGACAGCAATGGTGACCTCCACCTGCACAACCCCCCATCCTGACCCCGGCACCCCCGACTCACCAGAGACGATCAGCAGAGCCACAGCCACCAACGCCAGCGCTCCCAGCAGCAGCTTGTTGGCACTGAGCCCCTCCTCGTTGCCTTCATCTTGCAGCACACGGCGCGGGACGGGGGCAGGAGGGGGGGTCCCAGCACGGGGCTGATGGACCTGCCGTCGCCTCAGCCCCTCCACGTCGTCATCACTGCTGGTGCAGCTCCCCTCCTCCAGCAGCAGCCCTGGGGAAGGATGAAGAGCTGTGATGGGAGCCCACAGACTGGATCTGCTGCTCGGTGCCCACAGAATCTGCTGACCTGTTGTGCAGCCCTCAGCACGCGCTCCGGGCTCAGCGTTGTGCTTTTCCTCCTCCCAGCTCCCCGCGGTGCTGAGCTCTGTAGGGCCGGATGGAGGCAGTTCTGTGCCGGCATCGGGATCCGAGCGTTCCTCTGCATCCTGGGAACACAAGGGTTGGGGTCGCGCATCCCCACGCTGCACCCCCGCCCCCACCGTCCCCCCCTCGGCTTACCCCGACCTCAGGATGTTGTTTTTCACCTAGGGAGGCGGCTCCATCCTCAGTGCCGTCAGCTGCGGAGGGGCAGAGGCCGGAGGTGAGCAGAAGAACCCAGCCTGGTACCGGGGATCTCAGCACTGCCCCCTCCCCACGTGCCTGTGCCGGCATCCGGGTCGCCTTCCTCCTCCCCTTCCTCTTCGTTCTCGTCATCTTGGGAGGCTGAATCCCTCTCCGGCCCCACCGTGTCCACAGGCAGCCCCTGAGGATGACAGGCGGCCATTGGGACCCCCGACCCCCCCTCGTTGCCCCCTACCCCGGCCCGACGCTCCTCACCTCAGTGCCCGTCAGCACCCAGCTGTTATCCGAGTCTCGGGAGTCCGATTTCTGCTCCATGGCTGCGGGTCCCCCCTGGGAAGAGACGGACGTGGATGGACAGATGGACGCGGGGACGGACAGCCACATAAACAGATAAAACAGACACACGGACGGACCGACCTCACCCCGTGCCCCGCTCTGGGTTGATTTGCCTGGCAAAACGAGTTGATGAACTCAGAGCAAAGGGCAACGGGTGACAGCGCCGCGATCCCCGCACCGGCTGCCTCTGGACCCCCGGGATCCCCCCTTCCCCGGTAACAGCGGGTTCAGCCCCGGCCGCACTTTTCCCCTCCCGCTCCGGTACCGGCAGCGAGTCGGGATCGGGCACGGGGCGATGGCGGTGCCCGCGAATTCTGCACATTCCCCGCACAGCTGTGGAGGCACCGCCTCCGCCCCGACCCTCCCCGCCTCCCCCCCCCGAAGCAGCGCGGACCCAGCGGCGCTCGGAGCCCCGGTACCGGGGGGAGAAAAATCCCCATGGGGCGAAAGGGGGGGACGGGGCTGGATGCGGTCGGGAGCGCGCTACGGGAAGCGCTGAAGCGCGCCCCCAGCCCCGTTATCCCCCCCCCGTCCGGCCCGCCCCCTCGTCCCGTCCCCCCCCCGGTTACCACCGCGGTATTTTTAGCCTTGGTGATGCCGCCCGGCAGGTGCGCGGGGCCCCGCAGGAAGGAAGCGGCGGCACCGACACTCAGAGCAGCGCTCCGGGGGGGCGAGGGGGGCACGGAGCCCCTCTTCCTTTCGGTACAGCACCTCCCCAAAACGGCCGAGGGGGTGGGAGGGGGTCTGTGTGTGTATTGGGGGTGGGGGGGTTCCGGTGAGGGTCCGGCCCGAGCGCTGCTGGGTGAAATCTAGCGGCCATCGTCGGTGATGTTCCGGGAAGCGCTTCGGTGCCAATCCCGGGGCCGGGAAGGGACGGAACGCATCGGGCCGGAGCTCGGTGGGAAGCGGCCGGGATGGGAGCGACGAACGGGAAGCGGGGAAGCTCGGGACGAAGCGGCCCCGACAAGACGAAGAGGAATATAGAACGGAACGATGCTGGGGCGGGCGGTACCTGGAGGCGCTCCGAGGCGCAGCCGGACGCGGTCCCGCTCCGTAACTTTCTCCCGGTCCCGGTCACCGCCCTCGGGACGGGGAGCGCACGTGATGAGCGCAGCCAATGGCAGCGACGGCCCGAAGGGGCGGGCAACGGCAGAAGTGGGGCGGAGGGAGCGGGAGGCAGCGGACGGAGACACGGACAACGGCGGTTTGAGAGTTTTATAGCGACGATACAAAAGTTTCCATTACCGTTCTGCTAAAATCGGGGCGGGGGGGATGGGGGGGAGGAAACCGCAGCGAGCTCAGGGAGGCGGAGACCGGATCTGAAGGGGGGGAAGGGGGGAACAGCGGGCCTGGGCGTCGCACAGAACCCACCCCGGGGGCACGGGGAAGGCTGGGCCACCACGGAGACCCCCACAGCCCCACCCCGGTGCTGCACAGCCAGAGTCCACAGCGGTGGGGAGCATCACCAGGTGCCATCCTGCGCTCGCGGGTCCAACGGCTACAAAAGGGGGTTTGGTCCTAAAACAGCGCGGGGTTCTGTACAACGTGGGGGTCGGTGGGGCATCAGCCGTCGTTGGCAGCCACCAGCTGTCCCATGCCCTCGCGGACGTACACAGATTGAATCTCCTTGGTCTTCAGGCAGAAGTCACAGGCCCAGACGGCGGAGGCCTCGGTGGTGAGCAGCCCGTAGGCGTTCTCCGTCATCCCCGTGCACTCCCGGTGGAACCATTTCTGGCAGGAGGCCTCGCACAGGATGGCATCCTGGTCGTCGTTCACCTCGTTACGGCAAGCCCCGCACGGGTACACCAGGCCGGGGGGGGGTTGGTGCCCCGAGCCGGCAGCTGCCTTGCTGGGAGGTGGGAGGCTGTTGGCTTCAGGAGTGCCTCCCCCACGGCCGGCGCTGGCGGGGGCAAAGCTGGGCTGTGCCCCGTTAACGGCAGCCGGGGAGCCCGTGTGCTGCTCTGGGGGGAAGGTGCTGGGTGGGGGGTTCAGGTTTTTGCCCCCCTCCTCTCCGCCAGCGGGGAAGCCGGGGTCTGCCCCGGGGAAAGGGCTGGCGTTAGGGGGGAGGGGGGGGATGTTCTGCCCGGGGCGCTGCATGGGGGACTGTCCAAAGAGGTTGCTGGGCTGGCTGAAGCGCTGTGCCATGGCTGGCCCGCCGGGGGGGTTCAGGGCCGGGCCGGGGCCCATGTCCCCCCTGGGAGGCTGCCCCATGGTGGGGGACATCATGGGCCCGAAGCCCCCGACGGGCCCCTGCATGAGCTGCCCCGTGGGAGGGCTGAAGTTCTGTCCGAGGGGGGGCTGGTTGAAAGGCTGCCCGGGGAAGCTCATCCCCCCGGGCTGGACGTAGCCGGGGTTCTGGGGGGGCATGCCAAAAGCCGGACCCATCTGCCCGGGGGCGAAGGGGGGCGGCTGCCGCCGCATGGGCTGCGGGCCCCCTCCGTACCCGGGGGGGACCTGAGGCGCCATTCCCCCGCCTTGCATTCGGAAGCCGCCGAACGGTACGGGGCTGCCCAGGAAAGGAGCGGCCGCAGCCCCCACCTTGGGGGCCCCGAAGTCATCCTCGAAGGGGTTGGAGGCCACCAAATGATCCACCATAGGGGTGGGCGGCGGGGCGAACTCCGACAGGTGGGAGTATGCCGGGCCCTGCGGGGAAACGGCGCCGGTCAGGGCCGCGCTCCCGGTACCGCCCGCGGCGGGGGCGGCCCGGAGCCGGCGGTCCTCTCGCCCGCCCGTACCTGCGTGTTGGATTTCCGCCGCTTCTTCTCGGGGCTTTTCATCTGCAGACCTGCGGGGAGATGCGGGGCCGAGTCAGGTCCGGGGCCTCCGCCGGCCCGGCCCGCCCGCTCCCGCCGCCCGCGCTCACCTGCCTTCCCCTGCTTCCGGCCGGGCCCGCCGACGGCGGCGCTGCCCGCGGGGTGCGGGGGCCCCGGCGGGGGCGGCGGGGCCGGGACGCCTCCCTCCAGCTTCTCTCCGTGCGGGGCCGCCATGGCCCTCACAGTCGGCGCGGCGCCATGGCCCCGCCGCGGATCCTTCGCACGGCGCGCCGGAAGCGGAAGTTGCGCCGGGACCGGAAGTGTCTCCGAGACAGGAAGTTGCTCCGAGACCAATCGCTGCGCGAGGGGAGGGGCGTGGGGCGAACCACGTGCGCGGCGTGGGAGGAACCACGGGCAGCGCCCACAGGAGCGGGGGGAAAGGAAGGAAGGAAGGAAGGAAGCGCAGGAAGGGGCGCCAGGGGATGGAAGGAGCGATGATGGCGGCTCGGAGAGGGGCGGAAGGAACCACGTGCGAAGCCCGAAGGGGTGCACGGCCGCCACCCAGCCTCAGCCCCAACACAGCAGCCGCAGCGTAAAGAAATACCAACTTTAATACGAACCGCCGGATCCTTTGGTTATAGCGGGGCCGGGGCAGGGCTGCGCTTTGGCTTCGGGGGGTCGAGGTGCATGCAGTGGGGCCCGGCCAGCTCCGGCAGAAAGAGAGGTGCCCGAGAAGGGGCTTGGCGGGGCCCGGAGGGCACACGGGAGCTGTCAGCCCTCGCCCCCTGCCCGGCTGCATTGCATATATGTGTGGGACCTGCGGGGTCAAGGCACAGTTACACATAAAGTGATCGGGTACATTCGGTGCGCGGCCGGCCGGGCCTTGTGCTTGGGGAGCAGAGCGCAGGGCCCAGCCCTGGGTGAGCCCCCAACCCCTCCCTCTCCCCACCCCCGGGGCTGGTGCTGCTCACCGGACGAAGCCCGGCCACCCCCAGTTCCAAGCAGGCTGGAGCAGGGCCCGGCCCCGGGCTCGTGCCCCAGCGGTGACACCGTATGGGGGCGGGATTTGGTACGAGCGGAGCAGCTGTGCGAAGGCTGGAGCTGGGAGGAGAGGAGGGGGCTTTGGCACCACCAGCCCCCGGCCCCGCAGGCAGCTCACACCACGCTGCCCGTAGCCCAGGGCCGCCAGCTTCGTGTGGTGGGGGGAGGATGAGGCCCATCCCCAAGGCAGTCCACGCTCAGCCCCGGCTGAGTCCAAGTGCTCCCCAGGGTGGGAAGCAGGGCTGGGGGGGAGCGCACCGAGGCCCCCAGGAGCTCACAGTCTCCTCTCCACTGGCTGCTGCAGGCACATCTCGCTGCCAGCTGAGATGATGGGCAGGTGATTGTCCATATGGTAGCTGATGAGGTGACTGACGCTCTCAAAACGGTGATCTTTTGTCCGGACCTGGAGGGATAGGGAACTCAGAAGGCTGCTGATATCCCCGGCAGTTCCCTCCATGCTCTGCCAGGCCTCCTCCATCCCCTAAACCAGCCCAGAGGTGTCCCCAAGGTGGGGTAGCGATGGAGAGATGTGTGACCCCCAGGCTTTGGGGTTATGGGGACTCACCACTCCTTCGGGATCAACGAGCAGCAGATGCTTGGGCTGCCCACCCTGCAGGCCGGTCAGCACGTACTGCCCGGGGGTGGTGGTGCTCTCCCTCACCAGGAAATCTCCGTTCACCTTCAGCAGTTTCTCAGCCTCCTTGCGGTTCATCTTCCTGTGGTACCAAGGCTCCCTCCTCAGCTGCTCCTCCATGGAAGCCACAACCTGGGCAGGCGGAACGCTCACGGGCGCAGACTGGGGGGCACGCAGGGCATCTTCAAATGGCTCTGCAGGACGAGAGAGAGGAAGGGGGTCCATCACTCAGCCCCACGCATCCAGGACAGACTGCACAGCCTGGGAATGACCACAGCTGCTGTCCCACTCACTCATGTCGAAGAGATCTCGCTGCGCACTGCCGTTGGCTGTTGCAGGGCTGCCTGCAGCTGCTGCTTGGCGTGCCTTGTCCACGTTCTGCACGTTCACATAAGATGGGTCATCAAACAGATCCGTGCGGCCGGATGCTGCAGGCGGGTATTTCTCTCTTCCTGCTGCAAAGAGAGCCGTGGTCAGCAGTGCTCCGGCACCAGGGCTTGCTGCTGGAGCACTTTGGGACCAGGAAAGCACATGGGGACAGCCACATCCATCACGTTACCTTGAGCGGGACCGTGCTGCTTCCGGGGGTCAAATTCCCCACCAGACGTCTGGCCAACAGGCTGCAGAGAGGCACACGGTCAGCCCAATGGATCTTGCTGCACTCTCAGCCCTCCCCAAATCCCCAGGCTGGGCTGCCAGACGTGCTGGACAGAAGCGTGGCGTGGATTCTGTGCAGCCCACAGCCCCGTCGGGGTCCTTGCATCTCCCCTGTATAGCAGAACCTCCCCAGCAGCTCCCTGCAGAGACGTGCTCAGCATCTTACCAGCGTGGCCCCCAGGTGATTGGGGGTCTGCGCAGCCCCATCCCGCAGCCGCATGTCCACGACCCCACCGATAGGAGGCTCCTTGCCGGGGAAGTCGTTGTAGTACTGGTGATCTGGGGCAGGCTCCTCCTCTTCCTCATCCCAGGCTGAGCCATCAAACCCTGCCATCCTGGGAGGGCGCAGCACAGCTGAACAGCTGACAGCAGCCAGGGCTGCGACCCTTCCCAGCACCAAGAGACCTCGGGCACCCCCCGTCTCTCCCTTCCCTTACCTGTCGTGGGGTGTCACCAGCTTTGGGGGGTTCTTCAGGTACTGCTTGAAGCGCAGCTCGAAGGCTTGCCCAATTGTGCTGATGACATCCTGGGCCAAGCCCTCAGGGCACTCCAGGATATGGCAGGCTGGGAAGGGAACGGCAAGATGAGAGCAGGGAAGCTCAGAGTCAAATCCTGCACCCCTTGATCCCAGCCTGTGCACCCCAGAGATTCCCTGCAGGGGCCCAAATCCCACTGTGCTGCACCAAATCTTTCCCAGAATGGAGCTCTTGCAATTCCAGCCTCAGCAGCAGCCTCACCTCTCTGGTTGACGGGGTCTTTGGCAACGTAGGCAACGTATTCAGCTGTGTCCTGTGGGAGAGGGTGGTGGTGAGCCAGGGCTGCTGGCGAGCACAGAGCCTGAGACTGTGGGGAGAAGGCAGGAGAGGCTCTGATCCCCAGCACAGCGTAGGATGTGCAGATGGGGAACCTCTGTACTCACCGGGTCGCCCCCAGAAGCGAAGGAGATGGACTGCATGTGATGGTTGGCAATGATCTGCAAGACAGAAGCACTGTTAGGTGCAGCTCCTCAGTGCCCAGCCTGGCACACTTTCCCTGGGACTGGCCCAGTGTGGGGATTACAAGCTCCAGGAGCCCTGGCTACGAGCCACAGGCAACCAGAAGAAGAGCTGAGACACCAGAAGAGTTACTGAGACCTGGCTCAAAACTAAGAGACCTCCAAGGCCGGGGAAATCTCGAGATCTCAAGGGACAGATCCCACAGGGCATTCAGGGTATTGCTCAGATCCCTTTGCCACCAGGAATGAGTGGGGTGGGACATTCTGGACCGGGAGAGGAGCGCTCAGCAGGAAACACAGGCACCCACACATCCCCAAGGAGAATGGGAACAACCCCAGCAGGGCCTGGAGGGGATGCGCAGATCCCTGCTCGTTTCAAGTCAGCAATGCAGCCCTCAGCAGCTCCCCGCTCTCACCTGCTTGCAGTCAGAGGCCATGAGGTTGAGGCTGCTGGTGGAGATGGTCAGGGTGATGGGCATGCCGGCGAACTTCAGGTTGCTTTTGCCCAGGATGGAGTTGAGAGAGCGGCCGCAGGGCTGGGGGAAAACGGCAGCGTTGAGCAACTCATCTCCACCACCACTCCAGCTGAGCCACGGGGGCAATCAGAGCCCCTGAGCACTGCTGGTTGAGTTGAGATTCAGCTCTCAAAACGCTCCCACCAGCAGCTCCCCAGGCCCAGCCTCACCTTCCTCCTCCTCACTGCTCCCTTGGCACCGGGCACGGCCTCGCACACCAGGCCAATGGCCTCCCTGCAGGGAGCAAAGCAAGGTGTCAACCTGGGGGTCCCCCCGTTGTCCCCCTCCTGCACCAGCACAGGGACAAAGCTCTGCTATCAGTGCCACGATTATGGGGCGCTGCTGGGCAGAAGACACGGGGACCAATGCAGAAGGGACAGGGTTAAGCGAGAAACAAAAGGGAAGCCCTCAGGCAGTGCAGGCTGACTCCCAGACCCGGCAGGGACAGGGGAAGAAGAAGCTGTTAATATTTGATGCAGCTGCAGGAGTGCTTCCTGCCTGACCAAGCTCATTGACAGGCTCATCGATCTCCAGGCAGCTTCCTCCATGGCTGCACACAGCCTGCTTCCACCTCCGCACCCAGCCCAGCAGCCCCAAGCCCCCAGCACAGCCCTGGGGCTCACCTGGTGACCTGAGTCCTGGTGTTGAAATCCAAAGCCCTCATGGACTGAAGGACTTCTACGCAGCCCATGTACTGTGGAGGAGAGCAGGGTCAGCACTGGGCTTGGCTCAGTTTTACTCCCCCACCTCCCCGCGCAGCCCGCAAGCAAGGAGAGGACAGGTCCCCACCAAGCCCACACTGCGGTGTTCGTCTCCACAAGCACACCAGGAGCCCCCCCCCCCCCCAAAACCCGCTCCCACCCCTCAGAGATGCCCCAGCACTCACCCTGACGTGGTAGGAGACCCCAGGACCCATGACCTTGTCATCCGGGTGCAGCCAGCCACGCGTGGGCTTATTGACAAAGCTGCCGTGGCGGGTCCATTCATCACCACCCAGCTGGCCGCCTTCCACCCGCGTCCTCTTGGCACAGCTCAGCTTGTTCATATCCTGGGAACAGACAGTGACAGGTCCTGCTGAGTCTGGGCCGGTTGTTCCCCCCGGTGCCGGTGTGAGCGTCCCGGTAAGGACGGGTTGCCCCGAGCTCCCAGCATCTTTGAGGCTGCCAGCCGATGAGCCCCGCAGGCTGAGCAGGTTGGCAGGGTTCGAGAGCTTCAGGTTGGCCATTTTGGGGAAGAAAGAGCAGAGGGTGGTGGGGCTGTCCTCCGACTCGGATGAGAGCTCCCCGAGAGGCAGCATGGGGCTGAGGGAGGAGGACGACAGGGAGCCAGGCAGAGACCGCGTGCCCGCCAGGGATTCCACCGGGGACGCCGGGGTCCCCAAGGCTCCCACCGCCTCCTCCAGGGAGGAGACAGACTCGTTCCTCAGGTGGCTGTATTTGCTCTTCTGCAGGAGATCCATTGCGGAGAGAGAGAGGCGAGAAGGGCTGGCGCATGCCCACCCCTCACTGCGACCCCACGGAGCGTCTGAGCGCCTACAGCCTCCTGGAATCCTCCCCCAGGCTCCGATCGAGGCCGAGCTCCGTGCCCGGTGCCCAGCAGCCCCGCATGGCTCACGAGGAGAACGCGCAGCAGGGGCTGCCCAGCTCCACGCCGTCAAAAGCCGATCGATAGCAACCAGCGTCAGCAATCAGGGCGGATGGAGAGCAACCCCTGCTCCGGGTGCAGAGGGGAGGAAGCGAGGCTGTGGTTACAGCCAGGGGCCGTACGGAGCGGCCGGTGAGGGGGCTCAGCACGCAGCTGGGAGGTCCTCAAGCCCCACTGCCCCACGCCGCTCCTGAACCGGACCCACGACGAATCCCATTGTCTTCAGCGGGGTCTCAGCACAGCTCCCCGTGCCCCACAGATGAGGTCCCAACGCGCTGCCCCTCCGCCCCTGCCGGCTCGCTCTGGCCCCTGTGCTCGCAAGCGGTTGCCAGCAGCTCAGAGGAAATCAAAAGCATGAATATTTAAAGCCCTGAGACAAGGCAGCCACAGAGCACATCCGAGCCCAGCCCAGCCCTGCTCAGAGCACGGTCCAGGAGCAAACAAGGTCCTTCTGTGGCGGCCGGCGCTACGCGAGCCACGTGCCGGCGGCGGGCAGCTGCCGTTGGCTCTCCGGGATCGCAGGGGGGAGCGGCGGCTGAAGCCGGGGGGAAACGCGATGCCAGCAAGCCTCGGGATGCAGGGACGTCCAGCTCGGCTCCAGGCTGGCAGAGGAGGAGGAAGACAGCCGGGAGGAGGATACAGGTGGGCGCAGCGAGGGAGAAGCCGGGCTCAGCGCGGGGCTGCGGCACGGAGCCGCTGGGAGCCGCCGATGGCTGCCGCTTCCCGCACGCCGGCTCCTCCCGGAGGAGAGAAGGGGCTGCCGCTGATCGGAAGGGCTGTGCTGACTCACAGGCGGAGGAGCCGGCTGTGCTCTGCTCTGCGGGGATGGGGAGGCAGCGCAGGAGGGGCTCGTAAGGAGGGGTGGGGACCCAGCGAGGATCTGGAGCAGAAAAATCAAGGTCACAGGCGGAGCTAGCGGGAGCTGGGGAAAAGCCAGAGCGTGCCGCTGGCGCCAGGGCAAATCTTCCCCATTTCCAGAGCTGGGCAAAAGCCCCGTTTTGTGGTGGGGGGCACCGGGACAAGTCTGCCCTCTGCCCCTTCTTCCCTACCTGACGCAAACCGGCATGCCAATGTGCCAATGGGGGAGCTCAGAAATCCCCCTCCAGCCTCTCGGCGTTGGAATAAGACGGTCTTTAAAGCCCCTTCCAACCCAAGCTGTTTCATGATTCTCCTCTTCTCTCCTCCCTCTCCCCCCCCCGGGGTCTCCGGGTCCCTCTGACCCACGCCAGGCGCCCTCTGTGTGGGCCAGGGCATTTCTCCACCAAGCTGTAACCAGAGAAATCCAGCCCAAGGGAAGCGCTCACCCCTCTCAGCCCCAGCACAGGAGCGAAACCTGCCGTCCTGCTTCCCAACCGTCGGCACGCAGCCCCAGACAGGGAAACGGAGGCAGGGAACAGCCTGGAATAGCTGCGATCCCACACGGTGCGAGGCTCCGATGCCAGCGGGTCCCACAGCCCGCCAGCCCCCACCTCGGTGCCGCAGGAGCCGTCCCACGAAGCGCTCCGTCCCCCCCGGGGGCCCCGCGGCCGCTCAGTGCCATGACCTTCCCATGGCCTGCAGCAAGATGGCTCCGAAGAAAGGCAGGAAACCCGGGGCCGGGGAGCCAGGAAGCAGGGACCCGCCAGCCCTGCTCTGCTGGGCGGCGTTAGGGAGGCTCAAGGCAGCGGGGTTTGCCCCCAGGGACCCGACTGGCTTGAGGATGTGGGGCTGGGGGTCCCACCTGGCACAGTACCCACTGCAGAAAGGCTGCAGGCGTCTGCAAACAGGGGCTGGCTGCTGCATGAGGAGAGCTGGAAAAGGGGCAAAGGGTCTTTTTGACCCAGCCCAGACAGGCAGCAGGGCAGGGAGCAGCAATTCCCGGCACACGCAGCGCCCCAAGCTGTGCCTGCTTCTCACAGATCTCCGTTTCTATCAAACAGAACAACTCTTAGATTTTATCAGAACCTCCGGCATCGAGGCCGAGACCAGACAGCGCGCTCACATCCCCACCAGCATCGGCAGGTCACCGCTCCCAGACCCAACTGCCACAGCCCCAAAGCCCACCTCAGGAATCACAGCCTCCTGCCCAGGGGCCACAGAGCACCGAAGGCAAACTGAGACGTGCGCAGCCCCACGGAATCGGGTCCTGCAGCCCCCGAGCAGCACCCAGCAGCCTTTCCTCTCGCCAGACCGGCTGGCAACACGTTCCCAGCCCTGCAGCAGAGCGGCTCCTCACGACTGGAAGCCAGGGCTCGGCCAGATCCTGCTTATGTGCAGGACGGGGGGACACTGCGTGCTTCCAGGTGACCTCGTGCACAGCCCAGGGGATGAGGAGCAGAGTGGGGATGCAGCACAGCAAACTGAAAGCTGTGCCCAGCGCTCTGCTTTGGAGGATCCTGCGTTTCCCCAGGCTCTGCTCGCAGCCCTGCTGTCCTCCCAGGAAACACAAAGCAGGAGCTGAGTCAGAGAGCTGGAACACACGAGCGGTTTGGCAAGAAGTCACGGCAAGGCGCACGCAGGCACAGGGGCTGCCACACGTACGCAGCTTGTCGGCACACGGAGGCCAGGAGACCCCCGAATCCCAACACGGGGAGACGGAACCCTTGCCGTGCCCTGTCCTCCTGCAGCACGGCGGGGAGAGCAAAGAGAAAGGCCGAGAGCCAGCCACGAGCTGGATTTTCCCCTCAACACCACTACAACGTCACACGGCGTCTGTGTGCAACCTCTCTGAACTTCCCAGCAGCATTGTTGGAATAGGGGAAAAAAAAAAACCAGCGGAGGAGGCCTGGAATTGAGGCTGGGCCCCGGTGGTGAAGGGGGAGGGGGAGGCAGGATCCGCCACCGAAGCCACCTAGCCCTTCCACCGAAGTCCCGAGCGCTGGCCGGCCTTACCACGTACTCCATCGCCGGCGGAGGGCAGGGAACAAACATTCAGCCCCTCTGGTCTGGCAGCCCGACCTGCGGTTCAGGGACAAACAGCGAGTTAGCCAGCCCTGCTGCAGGCAGAGCTGCTTCTCACTGACCGCAGGCAGACGGGGGGCAGAGAGAGACCCGGGGAAACCTCCTCCTTGACGGCCCTGTCCATGGGAAGGATGGTGCCGGGATGCTCTGGGAGCACGGGGACAAGATGGGGGGGACGAGGTTGGTTCTGCTCTGATCTTGCCTGCAGGCAAATGGTGTCGGCAGCCACCTGTTGGCTGTGCCCCCGAAGCAAAAGGACCTCGTTTACGGTCACTCTGTGACCTGAAATAAACGCTCGTGTCGATCTCTGCCCTGTAGATGTCAGGACCCAAAAATAGAGGGCACAAAAGGAGAGGGAGAAGAAGTGCTGAGACATGGAGGAGAGCCCCGCTCCTGCCCACACCGCCCTCCAGGCTGGCACCTACTGCAAAAGGACGCACAAAGTCCCCAGGGAGGAGCCAGGATGTGGCCATAGGAGCGTGTGAAACGGATCCTGGTGTTAGGAAGGAACGGTGGAAAGGGGCCACGGAAGGGCAGACGTGAGCAGAGCCAGGAGGGGCAGGAAGCTCTGGGAGAAGGGCAGCGGTGAAAGGAAAACACAACGAGCAAAGCAGGAGCACAATGAGCGCCCCTGCCCTCCCCAGCCAGCCCTGCACCGCTCCCACCCTCACCACGGAGCCGTTTGGGGCCGGGCCAGCCAAGCAGAACAGGACAACAAACACGATTTACTTCCTTGCAGCAATCATACGTCCTTATCTGGGGCCTGCAAAGCCAGCGCCGGAGCCCAGGCGGGCGCTAATGGGATTAGCCCGGGGGGCAGTGAGATAAGAGGGGCCGTTTGGCCGCCGCAGCCCCGTCCTGGGCAGGGCCAGGCAGGCAGCAATTGCAGATCACTCACTGCAGAGGAAGCGCAGAAATGACGAGGCCCTTTGGACTCTGGGGCCGAGGTTAGAGGCAGGGAAAGGAGAACAGCACTGTGCCAAAAGCCAGCAGGAGGAGAAAGGGCTGGGTTTGAACGGCGACGGTGCACGGCCATAAAACAGCCAGGCAGGAGAGGCACAGGGCAGCGCAGGGCCTCACGGTGAGGCTGCAGCGTCAGCAGGGCCACAACCTGACCTCAGCACGGCCTCCTCAGCACCCCTGACGCCCAAGGGTGCTGCTTTGGGCTCTCCCCATCCTCCAGAAGCCCGTGGCGTGGTTGCAGAGCCGTTCGTTCCTCGATCTTTGTTGTGGCAGTGCCTCAGCTGAACCGTGCAGAGCTCCAGAGCGGGCAAAGCACTGAGAAATCTGCCCTTTGCACAGCTTTAATCCTACAGGAAGGAGCGGGGCCACGTTTCCTCAGCCCGTGAGGGACACCCAGTGACCTGGAGATCTGGGAACGGCCCAGGCCGGATGGACACACGGACACAGCAATGCTGCTGTGTGAGGACAATGGTCTGGAATGGGGCACTTCCACCTCAGCCAGCTCTGTCCCAGTTACCTGTCCCTTCTATCCCTTCAAGGGAGGTTGCACACGAGCACGGCCGGTGCTCTGCTCCAATCGGGGTCGGTCCGTCCCCATTCTGAGCTCCCCGGTTGCTGCCAGCCCCGGGAACCGGCAGCGGTGACACACCGACAGACGGACCTCACACACACCCCCACCATGGCACTGGGAGCTCCGGGACCTCCGAGCAGCAAGGAGGCGATCAGCGATTCCCCCACAACCACCGGCAGCGCCCGGCCCCGGTAACACCGGGAACGGGCAGCCCGACGCCACCGCTTCCCCGCTCGGTGACTCCCATCACCCCACCGTGCGTAGGGACGAGCGGGTCGGGTTCAGCCCAGCAGCCCCGGAAGCTCCGCAGCAGCTCAAAGCCCGGCCCGCCCCGCCGAGCCCGGGGCCTACGGAACCACCGGCAGCCCTTCAAGGCCCGGGCCGCTCCCGCAGGCCGTGCAGGCCACACCGCAGCACCGCACGAGGCCCAACCCGTCCTAGGACGACCCGCACGCTCACCGGGGCACCATGGGTCTACGCGCCGGTCTCCTCCGGTCCCGGCGGCCGCAGCGCCCCGCACCGAGCGCCCTCCCCCCGCCACGCCGCCACTCACTTCCGGCCCACGCCCCTCCACCGCGGCCTCACCGCGCCCCCGTCACGTGACGCGCGAACCGGCGGGCCACCGGAAGGCGGCGCCCGAGCCTGAGCGGAAGGGGCGTATCCGCTCGACCGTCGACCAATCAGCTTCCGAATCGCTCGTCCCGCCTTTGCGGAGCGGACCAATGAGCGCGCGGGGCGGCGGTGTTTGAAAGCACCGTTGGGGGGAGGGGGGCGGGGGGGAAAAACCAACGGCCGCCGGGAGCTGAGGAGAGGGGCGCGGCGGGGGCTGCCGGGAAAGGGGCGGACCGCGGGCGGCATGGCGCACAAGCAGATCTACTACTCCGACAAGTATGACGACGAAGAGTTCGAGTACCGGTGAGGAGACGCGGGGGAGGAGCGGTAACCGTTGTCTGATGGGGGGGGGAGGAGGATAACGGCTGTTTGTTGGGGAGGGGGGTCCCCGGTAATGGCGTCCTTCCGGCAACAGGAAACGGAGGGGGGGGTTGTTAGTATGGAAGGGTCGGCTGGGATGGGGGAATGGGGGGGACGGGCTGTACGGTTGGGCCTGAGGGGGATGGGGGGGGGCACCAGGTTTGGGCCTGAGGGGAGGAGGGGGGGGAGTAGCGGGAGGGGAGTGAGGAGGGGGGAGGCACCGGGTTTGGATCTGGGGGGGTGGGGAGTACCGGGGCCGGGCCTAAGAGGGGAGTGGGGTGGAAGTGGGGGGAGGCAAAGGGTCTGGGCCTGAGGAGGAAGGGGGAGGAACGACGATCTGGGAATGGGAGGGGGATCTGAGCCTAAGAGGGTGGGCGGGGGGAGGGGGGGTGCACCGGGATAGTGCCCCCGGCTGAGCAGCCCCCCGGCCGCAGGCATGTGATGCTGCCCAAAGACATCGCCAAGCTGGTGCCCAAAACCCACCTGATGTCTGAATCGGAGTGGCGGAACCTGGGCGTGCAGCAGAGCCAGGGCTGGGTGCACTACATGATCCACGAGCCAGGTGAGTCCCGTATGGCTGCCCTACGGGATGCGAGTTCCCATCCCACAGCCCAGCCTGACGCTGTGCTGCGTCCCCACAGAGCCACACATCCTTCTCTTCCGACGGCCACTGCCCAAGAAGCCAGAGAAGTGAGCGTTCCCTGGGCTGGCCGCAGCCTTCATCTGCCTGGGCTATAAAGCACCTTCATCATCATCATCATCATCCTCCTCCTTCTCCTCTCTCGCATCCTCTGTTCCTGGGAGCTTTCCCGGTTGGGGCAGAGCCACTGGGTCCCTAAGATGCTCATGAACTCAGTGCCATCTGGGCACCTGCAGCGGCTCAGCCCCGGGCACCGCGCTGTGGGGACGGGGTTCTCAAAAGCTTCAATAAAAGGATATTTGGGAACTGCTGTGTGCTGCTATTCTGCCTTTGGGGGGAGAGGGAGGGAGGTGGGAGGCAGGAAGAGCTCCCGGTGCTCAGGAACAGCCCTCCCTCCCCCGGGTGGTTCTGGTGTAGCTGTGACCGGAGAGAGGGTGTTGGAAGGGTTCATAGGGCCGGAGGGCTCCGGGATAACGGGGCGGGGAAGGCGGGATGGGGGAGGGGAAGCGCACGTGTGCCGGGCGAGTCCATGGCGCTATGGGGGAAGGGGGAGCGGTAGGACCGCCCCCCGCAGTGGCTCTGTCCGCTCTCAACCAATGAGAGCTCGCAGAGCCTCGTGACGTACGTTCCTCCCGACCAATAGGAGCGCGGGGAGGTAGCGGCGTGGCGGAACCGGTTCGGTTCGGCGGGGTTCATGCGGGCGGCGCTGCGGGTTGTGGGGGCTCTGCTCGGTACCGCGCGGCGGAACGCGGCCTGCAGAGCCATGGCCGGGCACAGCTCCGCCTCCACCGCCGGGATCATCATTATCGGGGATGAGATCCTCAAGGTGAGAGCGGGGCCTGCGGCTGGGGGCTGGGCCGGGCCTGGAGTCGGGCTGGGCCGGAGGGCTGCGCTCAGGGACTGCGGCCAGGGATCCGGGCCGGGGGTTTGGGCCTGGGATTTGGCCTGGGGTTTGGGTCTGGGGTCGGGCCGGATGTTTGGGCCTGGGTTTCTCGCCTGGGGGTCTGGCCTGGGAGTCAGGATTGGGCTTCAGGCCTGGGGTTCCGGTGTGGGGTCAGGCCTGCAGTCTGGCCTGGGGCTTGGATCTGTGGTTCTGTCCTGGATTCTGTCCTGGTGTTTGTCCTGGAGTTCAGGCCTGAGGTCGGCCCTGGGGGTCTGACCTGGAGTTTGGGCCTGGGATCGTGCCTCAGTCAGGCCTGGTCTCACCGCAGCTGCCCTTCCCCTTAGGGCCACACTCAGGACACGAACTCCTTCTTCATGTGCCGGCAGCTGCGTGCGCTGGGTGTGCGCGTGGCCCGCGTCTCCGTGGTGCCCGACGAGGTGGACGCCATCGCTGCTGAAGTGGCCGCCTTCGCCTCCCGCTTCACCTTCGTGCTGACCTCGGGGGGCATCGGCCCCACGCACGACGACGTCACCTTCGAGGCCGTGGCCAAAGCTTTTGGGGAGAAGGTGGCCCCGCACCCGGAGCTGGTGGCTCTGGTGCATAAGTTCTTTGGCAAGACGGACATGCAGTGCCCTGAGATGAAGCTGGCTCGCATCCCTGAGTCCTCACGCCTCAACTATGGCACGGACCGACTCACAGGCAGTGCCTTCAAGTATCCTCTGGTCAGTGTCCGTAACGTCTACATCTTCCCGGGCATCCCAGCACTGATGGAACGTGCCCTGGATGGCCTCAGCCATCTTTTCCGCAGTGAGCAGACCTGCTTCCACTCCCGTGCCATCTACGTGGCAGCTGATGAGGTGCAGATTGCTCCCGTGCTGGATCAGGCCAACGCCAGCTTTCAGGGCCGCGTGAGTTTGGGTTCCTACCCGGACTGGGCCAACAATTATTACCGTGTGAAGCTGACGCTGGACTCGGAGTCGGAGCAGCACCTGGAGGAGGCACACGGCTTCCTGATGGAGAAGCTGCCGCCTGGCGTGGTGGTGCCGTTGGTGACTGACTGCGTCTCGAGGGCTTCCACTGAGGTCTATGCCTTGGCTGAGTCAGGTACAGCAGCTGCAGCTGGGGTCTTTGTGCTGCTCCTTCAGACACGGAGGGGCCGAGGCAGTGGCAAGAGCAGCCCGGGTGTGGAATTTGCATCGAGTTCTCTTTGGGGTTGGCGCTCGTCCCCTTGCTGGGTAGGGGGATGGTTGTGCCTTAGGGACACGCGAGCTCTTGGCTTCAGGACGCAGTGCCAGCAGCAGCTCTGGGCTGTGCCTGGAGAGGAGATGAGCCCGCAGGGTGAAGCACTGCAGGAAGGAGCTGGGCCTTGGGGCTGAGCCGTGGCAGCGTGGCCTTGGGCAGGCAGCAGCGCCAGCAGGCACCGACTGTCCCCTCCCAGCAGGCTTGGCTCTGGGACAGAAGGTGGCAGCAGCACTGAGGACTATCGAGGAGGCTTTGGAGCGGTACAGCCTAGCGCAGCTCTGCGTGGGTTTCAACGGGGGCAAGGACTGCACAGCCCTGCTGCACCTGGTCCACGCTGCCGTGGAGAGGTACTGCGGGGCGCCGGGGTTCCTCAGGGCTGCTCGGGGCTCTCTGCCCTGCTCTGCCTGCTTTGCCTCACGTCTCTGATGGCTGCCTGTGGTGGCTCTCTCCCCAGGCGGTACCCGGAGAGGCAGGAGAAGCTGAAGGTGCTCTACATCCGCATCGTGTCTCCCTTCCCTGAAATGGAGCAGTTCATCCAGGCCACCGTGCGGAGGTACGGGGGGGCGCTGAGGGCCAGCTGGGTGCAAGCGACACGGCCCGCCCCGATGCCAGCTGCCTGTCCTGCCCTCCAGGTACAAGGTCCAGCTGTGCACGGTGGAGGGCTCCATCCGGGACGCCCTGCTCACCCTGAAGGAGCAGCAGCCGCAGCTGGAGGCCGTCCTGATGGGCACGCGGCGCACCGACCCCTACTCGTGCACCCTGACCCCCATGTGCATGACGGACCCCGACTGGCCCCAGTACATGCGGGTGAACCCACTGCTGGTATGCTGCTGCCATCTGGGATGGGGACGGGGCTGTTCCTGCTTGTTTGGGAGTGAGTTTGGAGTGAATCCTCATCCTCGGGGGCTTCTCTGCCCAGTTCTCCTCTCCTTAGGGCCTTGTTGCCCAGCTGTGGCCCCGCAGTGGGGACACCCACTGCTGCTGCCGGTGGTTGGGGCTCATTCCTGCCCAGCCATGGCTTTTGCCGTGTTCAGGGAGGGACGGATGCGCTCTGGGGCCGTGGGCAGAGGGCAGTGGATGCTGGCTGGGCTCCACACATGCTGAGCTGGAGCCGAGTGCCTTCCCTGAGACGAGGGGCAGCCACTGCATCCACCTCTGCAGCGATCCCTGCCCAATTCTGCCCGCAGGACTGGACATACAGGGACATCTGGGAGTTCCTGCGCAAGCTCTTTGTCCCCTACTGCATCCTCTACGACAAGGGGTGAGTGCGGGGAGCAGGCAGAGGAGGAGCAGAGCACGGGGCGATGCCTTCCAGCCTTCCCACAGCCGCGCTGTCCCCTCACAGCTACACCTCCCTGGGGAGCATGGCCAACACAATGAAGAACCCAGCGCTGCTCTACACCGACGCCAGCGGCCGAGAGAGCTACAGACCCGCCTACGAGCTGGAAAACGAGGAGGATGAGCGCACGTCGCGCCGGTGAGAGCTCGGGGAGCCGCGCTGAGACCGATGGCGTCCACAGGTGTCATCCCCGCTGCTGGGGACAGCGCTAAATAAAGCCGCTGCGCTCAGCGTCTCGCCCGAGCTTGGCTGCGCCGCTCCCTTGCTGCTCTGCGGGGCTCTGGCAGGAGGAATGAGAGCGGCAGCGTCCGAACAAAAGCGACCCCAGGCGGTGCCTCCCCCCCCCCCCCCTTCCCCACGTGCGCGTCATTGTGGCGGCTTTTGAAGCGCAGAGAATGGAGCAATTTCCAGCGCTCGCCCGGGGCTCCGCGTGGCCGCGCCGATCCCTCCCCGCTCAGATCCCGTTGCCATGCGTCTCCTACGACCCGCGACAGCCCGGCCACCGGGCACCGTGAAGCGGATGGCGCAAGCCGTGGCGGTGCCGGCACCCGGCGACGCGTCCCTGGGGCTGCGGCTCGGCCGCTGGGTGCTGCGGGTGCTGCGGGAGTGCGTTTACCTCCTGCTGTGCAGCTGGTGCATCCGGGAGCTGCTGGAGTAGGGCACGGCTCCTTCCCCACGGTGGGACTGCCGGGATGCTGGTGAGTGGTGGGGATCCGGTCACGGTGGTCCCGGGTGGCGGTGGGGGGTGCGGGGTTTCGGCTGCGGTGTTCAAAAAGTCGATAGGGTGAGGGGCAGAGATTTGGATGTGGTGGTGCTGGGAGGGGGAAGGGTGCAGCTGCGATGCTGTGGGGGTGTGTGGGAGCCGGTCTGTGGGGGGTGATGTGGGGGTACGTAGTGAAGGAGGGGTCCCTGGCTGTGGTGCCCGTGGGGCTGCTCACCCTTCCTGTGCTTCTCTCCCCTCCCCAGGACTCTGTTGCCCCTCGATGGCTCTGCGCTGCCCGGTTTGGACCCGATGGACCCCCAGCACCAGGACCCGGCCCACCCTGAGCCCCCCCGGCACCACGACCCCAATAAACCTGAGCAGTGTGTGAGCGGCTGCGTGTGTCGAGGACTGAGCGTCCCCCCACCCTGCCCACGTGCACCCCCAGAACTTCGACCTGCTGCGTCTCTGCCCTGCCGTGCCCAGACCCACCCTCCATCCCCCCCCCCGCCCCCCGGGGGTCCCCGGCCCCATTGTTGACCGCGGAGCGGTGCTGGGAGCCGCGGCCCTGCTTCCCCCTCCCCTGGGTTATCTCTGCTGTGACTCAGTCCCTTGTTTAGAGACTTCCAAGCCGTTTCCTGCCCCAACCCCACGCGCCCGCCCGGCACCACCGCCGCCGGGAAGCGGCCAGAGCAAAACATACCCCCAGAATCCGGTTTGCAGCTCAACTCACGGAACAACGGGGCACCGCGACCCTCGGGGTCGATGGCGGGGGTCTCCGTGTAACCAAAGCGCTCCGTGCCGGCCCCGCTGTGGGGCTGCGGGCTCCATCCCTGCAGCGAAGCCCCGTCCGTGGCGCACGCCTGGCGCCGGCGCGGCCGCCCTTATCTCGCCGGGAAGTCGGGAGCAGGAAGCGCGGCCCCGCGCGGGATAAGGGTCCCGTTTACATGATGGCTTTGTTATGGCACGAGTTCCCACCCTCACGTTGTGCCCGCGGGGAGGGGGGGAGGGGGGAGGTTGGTTGTTGAGATGGCTTGGGGGGCAGCTGGGAGCCCTGATTTGGAGGGTTCGGGTCACCCCTGCAGCCCGCTCAGCGTTAGGAGTGGGGGCTTTGTGGGGCACCCCGCCGCCCCCCTTTCCCGTGGGGTTGGGTTATGCGTCGTTACGCCGCGCTGCTCGCTGCCCCCTCGCTGCCCCCCAGCACGGGGTCACCGTGCCAACATCTGCAACGCTGTGGGCATCCCCTGCCCCACAGCCCACGCAGCCGCCCCGCTGTCGCCGCGTCTTGACCCCATCCGCGCCACAACCCGAGGTCCGGACACACGAATCAATGAATTCCCCAAACGGGGAGGTCCGGGGGAGGGGAGAATCCCGGCACAGGAAAAAGCTCTGAACTGGGCGAGCCGCGGGCAGAGCGGTCCGGGCCGCCCCACAGCGCGGCTCTACGCGCGACCCCATCTCCTGGCACACAGCTCCGCCGCCCACCGTGAGTCTGACCCCATCCCCGGGACCCCCTCGCAGGGGTCGTGGCGCGGGGATGCGTGGCACGGGGAAATGTGGCACGGGGACGGGGACGCTGCTCTGCACAGGGCTTCTATTGGGGGGCAGAACGTGACTTAGGGGGATGGCGGCGGTGGGCGCGCAGCGTGCGACGGATGGGGCGGCTCCGCGGGGATGCGGCATCGCCCCGGTGGCGGCAGGGGGGACACGGTGCGATGCGTCTCGGCGCATCGAGTGACACCCGCGTCCCCATCCCCAGCTCTGCCCTTCTGCCCCATGTTCCGTTCTCGCCGTGCCGCGCTGCTGAGGCGGCTGTGGCGGCAGCGCTGCCCGACCCCCGGCCCCGAGGAGGGTCCCGGTGCCCTGAAACCCGCGGCGCACGCCCTGTTCAAGAAGCTGAAGGACGAGGAGCTGGAGCTGCTGCTGCAGGCGGTGGAGAGCCGCGGTGCCTGGGAGTCCAGCTGCGTCTGGGTGCCGCGGGGGGCCAAGCAGGCGCTGCCCCCCCAGGTGCTGCTGTGCCGCCTGTTCCGCTGGCCCGACCTGCGGCAGCCCCATGAGCTCAAGCATCTCTGCTACTGCCAGAGCGCGGGGGGCCGGGGGGGCTGCGGGGATGCGGCCGCGCTCTGCTGCAACCCCCATCACTTCAGCCGTCTGGCTGCGCCCGGTGAGTGGCCCCCCCCCCCCCCCCCCCCCCCCCCCGGCCCTCCTTGCCATCTGGGGGGTCCCCAGTGGCCGATTCCCAGGGTCCCTGCAGCTCCTGGGGTCTCTCCAGCCCCTGGTCCTCGTGGTCCCTTCAACCCCTGGTCCCTATGGTCCCCCTCGAGCCCCTGATTTCTGGGGTCTCTGTAACCCCTTGGGGTCCCTCCAGCCCCTGGTCCTTGTGGTCCCTCCAACTCCTTGTCCCTGGTGTCCCTGTAACCCCTTGGGGTCCCTGTAGCCCCTCATCCTTGTGGTCCCTTCAGCCCCTGGTCCCTGTGATCCCTCCAGCCCCTGATTTCTGGGGTCTCCGTAACTCCTAGGGTCCCTTCAACCCCTGGTCCTTGTGATCCCTCCAACTCCTGGTCCCTGGGGTCCCTGTAACGCCTTGGGGTCCCCATAGCCCCTCGTCCTCATGGTTCCTTCAACCCCTTCAACCCCTGGTCCCTATGGTCCCCCTCGAGCCCCTGATTTCTGGGGTCTCTGTAACCCCTTGGGGTCCCTTCAGCCCCTGGTCCTTGTGGTCCCTCCAACTCCTGGTCCCTGGGATCCCTGCAGCCCCTGGGGTCCCTTCAACTCCTGATCCTTGTGACCCCTCCAGCCCCTGGTCCCTGGGGTCCCTCTGGCATTTGGTCCCCAGTGGGAATGGGATCAGGGTATGGGGTGACATCTAGAAAACTGGGACATGTGCTCAACTCCTCACTGCTTCCCATCCCTACTCCAGAGACCCCTCCACCCCCCTACTCGAAGTCCATCAGCCCTTCCTGGCCAGCTGAGCCCAAGTCCCCCCAGCTCCTGGACTTCAGCTGCAACCACGCGGAGTGGCGCGGTAAGAGCCGAAAACGCGGTACCCAAAAAAAAAACCAGGCTCAGGACTGGGAGCCGACGTGGGATGAGGGCTTCTACTGGGAGGATCCACCCCCCTACACCCCCCCCCTCTACCCCAGCACTCAGCTCTCCTGTTATTTTTGGCTGCTCCGGACTCCCCGCCGGAGGAAGCGCTGCCCACGGGGCCGCACACAATGTGCCTTGACGCACGCGGCGCGGCTCCAGCCTGGCTGCAAGCCACAAAGCCTCCGGGCTCCACCTTCTCATCCACCAGGGACCCCCCCCCCCCTCCACCCCCACCCAACCTTGGCACACAATGTGGCCCCCAGGGGGCTGCCCTGGGCCTACGTGCCGATGCTCAGCAGCTCACTGATTCCTGCTATCGCCGTATCCTGGCTGCAGAGCCATGGGGCGCTCCGTGTGTGACCCACAGGCACCAATCCCCTGTGTGCCGTCATCCCAGTGCGTCCCTTGGGACCACCGTATGCAGAGGGTTGGGTGTAGGCATGCGTAGCCACGCAGCACCGTGATGATCTGCCATTCAGAGGGACCTCGAGGGGCTGAAAGGTGGAGCTGGGGGAGCTTGATGAGGTTCAACACAGCAAAGTGCGAGGTTTGGCACTCGGGCCGCAGGAATGCCAGGCATTGATGCAGACTGGAAGGAGCAGCCGTTGAGAGCAGCCCTGCACAGAAGGACCTGGGGGTCCCGGGGGTTGAAAAGCTGAATGGGAGCCAGCAGGGTGTGATTGCAGCTCGGAAAGCAAACGGGATCCTGGGCGCCATCAGCAGAGGTGGGGCAGCAGGGCCAGGGAGGCGATGGTCCCTCTGTGCTCTGCTCTCTGAGGCCCCGTCTGCAGCACTGCGTCCAGGGCTGGGGGTTCCCAGACAAGACAGGGAGCTGTGGGAGAGGAGCCAGAGGAGCCGCAGGGATGAGCAGGGGCTGCAGCAGCTCCGTGCAAAGCCAGGCTGAGGGAGCTGGGCTCGTTCAGCATGGAGAAGAGGAGCTGGGGCTGAGCTGAGTGCAGCCTGCAGCGCCTGCAGGGAGCCTGCAGCCAGGAGGGGAGGCAGCTCTTGGGCAGGGGAGATGAGAGCAGGCCAGGGAAGGGCTGGGAGCGGAGGGAGGGCAGCTGGAGGCTGGGGGTCAGGGAAGTTGTGTGCTGGGAGAGCGGGGAGGGGCTGAACAGCTGCCCAGAGAGGCTGCGATGCCCCGTCCATCCCTGGAGGGGTTGGAGGCCAGGCTGGATGGGGCCCTGGGCAGCCTGGGCTGCTGTGAAACGTGGGCAGGTTGGTGGCTTTGCAGGCGCTGTGGGGTCGGAGCTTTGGGACTCTTGAGGTCCCTTCCAATCCAGGCCACGCCATGACTGTGATTCTGTCACCTCTCCGCTCTCCCAACAGACACCAGCATCTCTCGGAGCGCGGCACGGGACGGCTGCTGGTGCAAACTGGCGTACTGGGAGCACCGGACACGCGTGGGTCGCCTCTACGCCGTGCACGAAGCGTCGGTGAACGTCTTCAGCGAGCTGCCGCGGGGCAGCGGGTTCTGCCTGGGCCAACTGCCCGCCGTGCACCGCAGCCGCGCCGTGCGCCGCGCCAGGGGGAAGATTGGGAAGGGGCTGCTGCTGAGCCGGGAGCTGAGCGCCGTCTGGGCCTACAACCGAAGCGAGCATCCCATCTTTGTCAGCTCGCCCACCCTGGGCCCGCCTGGAGCCCACGGGCTGGCCGTGCTCAAAGTGTTGCCAGGGTATTCGGTGAAGGTGTTCGACTACGAGAGGGCAGGGGGGATCGGGGCCGGGGGGTGGCAGAATGGGGATGGGCCTTGTGACCCCCATAGCGTCCGGATCAGCTTTGGGAAGGGCTGGGGGCCGTGCTACTCGAGGCAGTTCATCACCTCGTGCCCTTGCTGGCTGGAGGTGCTGCTGGCACAGCCCCGCTGAGCGGCCGTCGGGGTGGCACGACCCCCATCTATGTGCCCCTGCGTTCCCACGGGACCCCCGGGGCAGCACCCAACCCCCCCCCCCTCAAAGCCCGGGTGTGGGGCTGGGGCAGGGCATTATTTAATCTCTCCTTGGTTATTATGATTTCCGTGGTTACGTTGCATGTTTAATTTATGTTATTGGTGTAAAAGGGTGAAAAAGGAGGAAGTTGAGGAGGGTGGGAGTGCAAGGAATGCGAGGGTCTATAGGGGGCAGCTCCTGAGCAGGGGGTGAAGGGGGGTGGGATGGGCACAGCTGGAACGAAGGGGGTGAGCACAGCTGGAATAGGGCTGAGCAGAGCAGGAATTAGAGGTGAGCACGGCTGGAATGAGGGGTGAGCAGAGGTGGAATGAGGTGGGCGCAACCGGAATGAGGAAGGAAAGCTGAGGAATGGAGGTAATCACAGCTGGAAAGGGGAACTGATGGAGTGAGGGGTGAGAACAGCTGGAATGGGGGGGTGAGAACAGCTGGAATGAGGGATGAGCACAGCTGGAATGGGGAATTGATTGAATGAGGGGTGAGCACAGGTGGAATGAGGGGCGAGAACAGCTGGAATGAGGGGTGAGCACAGCCGGAATGGGGAACTGATGGAGTGAGGGGTGAGAACAGCTGGAATGGGGGGTGAGCACAGCTGGAATGGGGAATTGATTGAATGAGGGCTGAGCACAGCTGGAATAGGGGGTGAGCACAGCTGGAACGAGGGGTGAGCACAGGTGGAATGAGGGGGGAACGGCTGGAATGGGGAATTGATGGAAGGTGGGATGAGAACAGCTGGAATGGGGGTGGGCACAGCTGGAACGAGAGGTAAGTGCAGCTGGAGGAGGGGGCAGAAACGCACATCCGAGGCGGTGCAGGTGAGCACAGCTGGAATGCGGGGCGGGGGGGGAGGTGAATACAGCCGGAATCCAGGCAGGTGAGCGCAGCGGGACCGTAGGAAGATGAGCACATCTGGGGCAGCCCCCCCTTCCCCCCCCTCCCCTTCCCCCCCCTCCCCCCCCCAACCTCCGTCTCTCCGCACCCGATCTGCATCCGTTATTTATAACTCCAATAAACGGTGTCACCGGCAACCAAAACGCTCCGCGTCCCGCCGCGTTCCGCCGCCACCCCCCTCCCCCCCCCGGGGGCCGCCCCGGTGCCGTCACCCGGGGGCTCCGTTGCGCTCCGGGGACCGGCAGTGCCCTCTGCAGGCGGCCGGGCCGGGCCGAGATGACCGCCCGGTCCTTCCTGCCACGCCGCCGGCCCGGCACAGAAGGGGCCTGGCGGCTCCGCGGCCCCCACCCGTTCCCGGTGCTACGAGGTGAGCGCGGTCCGCGCCGTCGGGGCTGCGGGAGGGAACGGTGCAGCGGAGCGAGAACGCGGGGCACCGAAATAACACAGCGGTTTAAAAATAGCGGCGGGGCCGTACGGGGCGGGGGCTGCGGCCTCGGGGCCCGGGAGGGAGGTGCGGGGTTGCGGGAAGAACCGGAGGGAACGGGGGTGGGGTGGGGGGGGTGATGGGGTTGGGGAAGTGAGGACGGAAACCTTTTGCCTCCGGTTGGAAGCGGTGGGGCTGCGGTGGGACCCCGTGCGGGATGAGGGAGGAGTGCCGGGGGGGGGGGGGGGGGGGTTGGGGGGGCTGCGCCACGGGGGCACCGGAAGGCGGCGGGGCCGTGGGAGGACGGTTTCGGGTTGGGGATGGGGGGTTTCGGTGGCAGCGGAGGGGAGGGGATTTTTGGCGGATTTCCCCCCTCAGAAGCCTCCGCTTCTGCGGGAACCCCGAGCGGGTTCCGAAGCCCCGGGATGGGTCCGAATCTCCGGGATGGGTCCGGCGGTGCGGTTGGGGACGGACGGACGGACGGACAGACAGACGGACAGGTGACAGCAGGGTTAGAGCTGGGTGGAGGTGAGGCAGGTGAATGGACGGAACGATGGACGGACGGAACGATGGACGGACACGAACGGAGATGCAGCCTCCGCGCATCGCTTTGCGCTCGGGAAAAGCAAAAGGGAACGGCCGCAGGTGCCCGGTACCGGCGGTAGAGGCGGGGATGAACGAACCGGGAGCGAGCACCGGGGCACCGGAGGAACCGGGAGAGGCGGGGACCGGCCCGGAGCGGAGCCCCCCGCCCTCCTCGCTGACATAACGTCTGCGGGGCGGTGTTTGCATTGGCAGCGCACGGCGGCGGCTCACACTTTCCACCCGCTCCGGGCAGCGGCCGCGCCGGGCTCTGAGTCAGGAGCGCTCCGGGGGGGTCGGGGTGAGGCGAGGTGAGCGCGGGGCCGGGCCGCCCTCTGCCGTCCCCCCGGGGCCCGGAGGCGGCCGAACGGGTCGGAACGGGACCCCCGGCCGGCACCTGCCGGAGAGGGGGGGCTGCGCCCGCACCGTTCACCGGCACTGCAGGGCCGGGAGGGGCTCCGCGCCCGGTGCCCGGTTCTCAGCGCCAGTCAGTGCACGGCGCCCCGTTTCCCGTTCTCCGGTGCCCGATTCTTCACCCCCGTTCCCAGTTCTCCATCCCGACGCTCGGTTATCCGTCCCCCGCTTTTCCTTTCCCAACCCCCCGCTTTTCCGTTCTCCGTTCCGACGCCCCGTTCTCTACTCCCGGCGCTCCCGTTCCCCGCTCTCCGTTTTCCCGTTTTCCATCCCGGTGCCCTCTTCCCCGTTCTCCCCCCTCCCCCCCGCAGCCGGCACCGAGCGGGGCGGGCCCGGAGCTCCGCGGCCGCAGCGGGCGGAGCGCTCAGCGCCTGGCACCGGGCGCGGCACCGGGCGCGGCACCGCCGGACCGGGCTCCCCCCAGCGGGGGGCGGCTCCGGTGTGAGCGCGCTCCCTCCCCGCCGCCCCCCCCCGGGCGCTCTGACTCAGCTCTTCCTCCCCCCGCTCCCCACGGCCGGGCCCCACCGCTCCGCTCCCCGCCGGCCCCGAGGGGGGGGAGGGGGTTGGGGGGTGGCTATGGGGGGGGGGGAGGGGGGGGCACGCCGCCGCCCTCCCCCGAGGGAAGGGGGGGACGGCACGAGGGGTGACGGACAACCCCCTCCGCCAATAGGAGGCGGGGGATGCGGAGCGCTGCCCAATGGGCGCGGAGGGGGCGGGCGCTTCCTGGAGGCGGTGGAGGGGGGGGGCCGGGCGGGGCGGCGGTGCAGGTGGAGGCGGAGGCGGGGCTGCGGCCCCGGGACCGGCGCTGGGCGGGGCGGGGCGCGCAGGTGAGCGCGGAGCGCGCAGGTGGAGAGCGGAGGAGGCGCGGAGCGGGCGGGGGGAACGCGGGGCCCGGCGGACCGACGGTTCTGTCTGTACGGAGGGAGCGACGGACGCACCGCTACCGGCCCGGTGCCCGCAGCCCGGCTCCGGTGAGTCGCGTCGTTCCGGTGCTCTGCGGCGGGGCCGGTGCCGCTCGGTGCGCTCGCTCCCGGATTTGGCTCCGGGGCGGTGCGCCCGTTCCGTGCTCGGTTCCCGCTGCGGTTCCTTGTGCGGTTCCCTATATGGCTCCGTTCGTTCCGCGCACCGGGAGCGGCGGGGACGGGAACTGCCGGCAGACGCGGACACGTCGGCGGGCGCGGTGCCAGGAGGGGGGGGGTGGGGGCTGCGCGCACCGCTCGGGACACGGGGAGCGATCCCGGGGCTGCGGCGGTGGATAACCGGGCACCGGGACGCGTCCCCTCCTTTCGCCCTGACTCTGCCGGCGCTGCCGCTCCGGTGCTCCCGGCCCACGCGTGGCACCGTCCCGCGGATCGGCGGCGGCTGAGCCCCTCGGGGGCTCACCCCCCCCCGCTGCTCCCTGTCCCCGTTGGTGTCCCTGCATCCCCGCGTCCTTCTGCGTAAGGCCTGCCGGGGACCTGCCCTGCTCCGGTGAGCTCACGGTTGGGAATGACACCCGATGGCAAAACCGGGGCCGCGGTGCTGTTTCACCCAATTCCGGGCAGCCAGGGGGTGCCCGTGGTGTTCGCCCTGCCTCCCCCCCCCCCCCCCCCCCACCCTTTGGGCACCCTGAGCTCTGTGGACTCTGCCCCGCACCCAGCTCCGTGCTCCCCCCGGGCCGCTGCCCCCGCTGCTGTTTGTCCGGGGCGGGGTGCGGTGTTTACCCTCACGCCAGACAACGGCCGTTGTCTTGGGCTACGGCTGCCCTCGATCGGGGGGCTGCTGCGTTTTTTGGGTCCCCTCCTGGCCTCGAGCTCTGGGTGCTGCCTTTGGGTTCGGTGCCTTCGGGGTGTCTCACCGTGCCTCAGTTTCCCCGAGCAGAGTCAGGTCCGTGGCTTTCTGGGTGCTGTTCCCACATGGTGGGGGGGGGGGGGGGTCCTCACGGTTTGGAGTCCCCCGGTGCCTGCTGAGGGGTTGTGGTAGCGCTGGGTGTGGAGAGAGGGGAACTTCAGCTTGGAGAAGGGGAAGCTGTGGGGCAGTGGGACTGCGATGTGTGGGGGCTCTGCAGAGAGAACGGGCAGCTCCTGGCCTGGGGGGTGGAAAGGGGGGGGGGGGGGCAGAGCGGGTTTTTAACCTGGCTGCTGCCACACTGAGGCCTGGGGAGGTGATCACCGGGCTGGGGGCGTGGAGAACGGCATCCCCGGGGGGCTGTGAGGGCTTTGCAGGGCTGACCCCCGCCCCCCCCCCCACAGTACTTTACAGGCAGCAGCGCTGAGCCCGAAGCTGCGGCCGCAGCTCTGCCAGCTGCTGCCATGCACCCTCGGTGCACACGTGGCACACGAAGGCCCCGAGCGCGCACACGCGGGGGGGGGGTTGGTGGTGGTGTATGGGGGGGGGGGGGGGGGGAAGGCGGTGGGCGCAGCCCCGCAGCCCGCAGGCCCTGAAGGGTGGGTGGGTGTCCTGAGCCGGAGCAGGAACTTCTCCTTCGGGGCGGCGGTGGATGATGAAACCACGCAGAAATCTCTCCTGGCAGCGCTGGTTGCTGGCGGGAGCCCCCGGGAGCGCTCGCACTCCCCCAGTGCCGGGGCCTTTCCATAGAAACCCCCCCCCCCCCCCGCCAGTGGAACGCTAAGGGGGAGCGAGGCTGCCGGCCCCACGCACCTCCCGTGTCCCTGGGGCAGAGCTGCATCCCCGCGTTGAGCTGCGTGTCCACACCCCGCCGAGCCCCGCGGCGACCGAGGACGGAGCGAGGGGCCGGGCTGAGACCCGTCCGACTCGCTTCGTGCCAGGGAGGTGACGCCGGGGTGGCCGGGGGGGGGTGGGAAAGGCGGCCGTGCCTGTCCCCAGCGCCCGGTGACCTTCAGCGCACCCAGGGCCCGGTGGCACAACGCCGTCAGCCCTCCGGTGCCGTAGGGAGCCGCCGGGTCCCGATGTCCCCGAGGAGCCACCAGCGTGACGGGTTGGGGCCGTGGGCGGGAGGTGGTGGCGGTGGTGGTGGGGGGGGGACTGAGCCGTGGCGAGGGAAAATGAAAGCAGGTGATGCGGAAGGAGAAGTAGGTCAGAGCGCTGGCCTCTCCCGGCAGGCTCAGCTGTGCGCGCTCCGCGCTGCCCCGGCCGTCCCCGCTGCGTCCCCATGGGCAGCGGCTGCAGGCGGCGGTGAGTTGGGGGGGGGGGGGGGGTCCGGGGGCTGCGTGCCGGGTGCCGGCCGACCTCGGGGCTACGGGATGGCACGGAGCAGCGCGGGGATGCGAGCGTTCCGTGCCGTCCCCGGTGCTCTCTCCCCGTGCCCGGTCCTTGCGGCGATGCCGCGGTGAGGATGGGTGCGGGGATGCTGTGCGTTGTGGGATGGGGAAAGGAAGGGGGGGGGGATTCCCGGCACGGGTGGCTCGGTGGGGACATCCCCGGTTTGGGGACATCGTGGGGATTGCCCCGCGTGCCGTGGCTTGGCTGTGTGTCCCGCTCTGTGCTGCGGGATGCGTCGCTTGCCCGGGTTGGGGGGGGGTGGAGGTCTCAGTGCTGTGCGGATCGGGGGGGGGGGGGGTACAGCCGTGCTAAGTGGGCTCGGGGGGGATTAGAGCCGCCTGCCCCCCTCCCTCCCGGCCCGGATCAGCTGTGGGCAGCGGGGAGCTGGAGGCAGCTGCGTGGGGGCGGAAGCTGGGCTATTTCGGGGGGTGTAAAGGGGGGGGGGGGCTGCGGGCTGGCACTGTCCTTGCTGGGTGACCCCAGATGGAGCATCAGGGTCTGTCTGTGCCAGCAGTTCTGGGTGCTCAAGGTGCCACCAGGATGGGTGGGGGGCAATGGCATCCATCCGTACTCCTCCTACCCACCCCCAGGGCTGTGTGGTGGGACCTGGAGCTTTGACTGCTTCCCCCCCCCCCCCCGGGGGTCTCTGTCTGTGCGCCGTGGGGTGGTGAGAGCAGAGCTGCCCCATTTGGATCCCACTGCCCACGGGATCCATGGGGCAGAGGCAGGAGCACGGCTCTCTCCGGTGCCCCCCCTCCCACCATCCCGGCTGCACGAGGTCAATTTGGAGCTCGGCTCCTCCCCTCGGCTCCTCCCTGCCCCACGCCCGCACCTCGGGGTGGGTTTCACCCCCGCTGGACGGTCGGACCCCGCGGTTGCTGTTGACCGTTTCCTTCCTGTTCCCCCTCAGTTTTAGCAACCCCTTCCTTCCCTGTTCCTTCCTCCTGCCTCCACGCAGCGCCGTGTCCGGGTGCAGCCGGGGGCAACGCAGCGTCCAACCTCGTCTGCCTCATCCCCACCCCAGGGGGGCACCCGGGTTCAGCAGCTCCACGAGTGGGGGCTCACCGTGGGATCTCTGCACGCCTTCCGTCCCGGTGCTGCTGGGTTGGGGGACATCAGGACCCCAATGGTGGCCGTGGTTCGGTGCCGGTGCTGCCCTGTGTGCCTGGTGCCGGATGCTTTTAGGCCATGCCCCATTCTGGTGCTGTGGTTCGGTGCCAGTGCTGCCCTGTGTGCCTGGTGCCAGGATGCTTTTAGGCCATGCCCCATTCTGGCACCGTGGTTCGGTGCCAGTGCTGCCCTGTGTGCCTGGTGCCAGGACACTTTTAGGCCATGCCCCATTCTGGTGCTGTGGTTCGGTACCAGTGCTGCCCTGTGTGCCCAGTGCCAGGACACTTTTAGGCCATGCCCCATTCTGGTGCTGTGGTTCGGTGCCGGTGCTGCCCTGTGCACCCGGTGCTGCGATGCTTTTAGGCCGTGCCCATTCTGTCTCCATGCATCCCAAATGGTGCGGGTGAGGATGGAGCACGGCTCTCTCGCAGCCCACCGGAAAGATCCCCACATTGGGTGCACGGCCCCCCCCCCCCCCAACCAAAGCTGGGTGCTGCACCCCCCTCTGCGGCCGCTGCCGGCACCGGGGACGGTTGCAACACCCCCAAGGGTGGGGGGGCCGCGGTGAGTCACCCCAATGGGGCCCGGCCACCAACCCTGAGTCAGGGCTGCGTGCCCATGGGAGCCCCTCCCTGCCCGCCTCGCCCACCTTATCTCCCGCCCTTAGCACCTGGCACACCTGGGCCAGGGGGGCTGGCGCCGTTCCCCTCCTTTATGGGGAGCAAAGGGCAGGGTTGGCAGGCAGGTGCCACGCTCCCTTCCCTCCCTCCCTCGCGGGGTTCTTGGTGTGGGTCCATTGCGCCCACCTTTGGGGTCCATTGCGCCCATCTTTGGGGTCCTTGCGCCCACCTCCAAGGTCCTGGCAGCCTGGAGCATCACGGTGCACCAGGAATGCCATCGCTGAACCGTGGTGACAGGCGGGTGGCCACCGAGATGCCGTGGGGTGGCCGCTGCCCCTCCGCGTGCCCTCCCTTGGGGCTGAGCTCTTGCACAACGCGCAGCAGCGCCTTTCTGAGAACGTTGCTGGAGGCCCCCCCCCCCAACCCCATGCTCCCCCCCTTAAGCAGCTGCGGCCCTCTTCCCCTTTCTGCCTCCTGCTGCCCTCCTCCTCGTGGCTGGCACGGCTGTGGGTGGGATCTGGGGGGGGTTGGAAGGGGGGGGGTTGGAGGCCTGCTGTGGCCCCATGGCGCTGCCCATCCGGGTGCTGTGTTTGGTGTGGGCGGGTGCTGGGGTGTGGGGCTGCAGCTCGGGCGCTAATTGCTGTTTGGCTGGGACGCAGAGGGTGTAATTATGGGGCATTGCGAGAAGCCTGAGCCTGCCCTGGGGAACAGAGCGGGGGGCTGGGGGGGGAAGTGAGGGGGACGCGGCCTTGGGGGGGTGGAATGGAGGAGGATGGGTGCCATGGGGTGGCTGGGACCATCTGAGAGCCCCCTCCCTGGGTTACGGTGTGCTCAGGGTATTGGTGCCAGGCTTCCTGCAGCACACGAGTCTGCCACAATACTGTGATAGGACCCATGGACCGGGTATTGGGGTCAGCTATGGGGTCACAGCAGGATCCATGGGCAGCCTGGCACTGCGGTCTGCTATGGGGTGATAGGACCCATGGGCCTGGCATTGGGGTCAGCTATGGGGTCACAGCAGGACCTATGGGCCGGGCATTGGGGTCTGCTATGGGGTCACAGCAGGACCCATGGGCAGCCTGGCACTGGGGTCTGCTATGGGGTGACAGCAGGACCCATGGGCCGGGCATTGGGGTCAGCTATAGGGTCACAGCAGGACCCATGGGCCTGGCATTGGGGTCAGCTATGGGGTCACAGCAGGATCCATGGGCAGCCTGGCACTGGGGACTGCTATGGGGTGATAGGACCCATGGGCCGGCATTGGGGTCAGCTATGGGGTCACAGCAGCACCCATGGGCAGCCTGGCATTGGGGTCTGCTATGGGGTCACAGCAGGACCCATGGGCCTGGCATTGGGGTCAGCTATGGGGTCACAGCAGGATCCATGGGCAGCCTGGCACTGGGGTCTGCTATGGGGTCACAGCAGGACCCATGGGCCAGGCATTGGGGTCAGCTATGGGGTGACAGCAGGACCCATGGGTGGGCTGGCTATGGGAGCATTGCAGGACCTTTGGAGCTGACTGTAGGGGCACAGCAGGACCTTTGGGCCCAGTAGTGGGGCTGTCTGTGGGGACACAGCAGCACCCACGAATGGACTGGTTATGGGGGTACAGCAGCACCTATGGATGGCCTGGCATTGGGGCTGGCAATGGGGGTACAGCAGGACCCATGGATGGCCTGGCACTGGGGCTGGTTGTGGGGTCACAGTAGGACCCTAGGATGGCCTGACACTGGAGTCGTCTGTGATGGCACGGCAGCACCCATGGATGGGCTGGCAGTGGGGCTGCCTATGGGGTCACAGTAGGACCCATTGGCCTGGCATTGAGGCTGGCTATGGGGTCACAGCAGCACCCATGGATGGCCTGGCTATAGGGACACAACAGGACCCATGGGTGGGCTGAAGTTGGGGCTGGCTATGGGGTCACAGCAGGACCCCTGGGTGGCCTGGCTATGGGGACACAGCAGCACCCATGGATAGGCTGACATTGGGGCTGGTTATGGGTGCACAGCAGGACCATTGGATGGTCTGGCCATGGGGACACAGCAGGACCCATGGATGTGCCTGGCCATGGGGACACAGCAGCACCCACGGGTGGCCTGGCTATGGGGACACAGCAGCACCCATGGATGGGCCTGGCAATGGGGACACAGCAGCACCCATGCATGGCCTGGCAATGGGGACACAGCAGCACCCATGGGTGGCCTGGCTATGGGGTCACAGCAGCACCCACGGTTGGCCTGGCTATGGGGACGTAGCAGCACCCACAGGTGGCCTATCTATGGGGACACAGCAGCACCCATGGGTGGCCTGGCTATGGGGTCACAGCAGGACCCATGGATGGGCCTATCTATGGGGACACAGCAGCACCCATGGGTGGCCTGGCTATAGGCACACAGCAGGACCCATGGATGAGCCTGGCTATGGGGACACAGCAGCTCCCACGGGTGGCCTGGCTATGGGGACACAGCAGCACCCACGGGTGGCCTGGCTATGGGGACACAGCAGCACCCACGGGTGGCCTGGCTATGGGGTCACAGCAGGACCCATGGATGGCCTGGTTATGGGGACACAGCAGCACCCACGGGTGGCCTGCCATTGGGGCCGGCTGTGGTGGCACGGCAGCAGCCACAGGCCTGGCACTGGGGCTGGTTATGGGGCAGAGCAGGCCGGGCATGCGCAGGGGGCCGAGGACAGGCTGTGGCACGCTGCACCGAGCCCAGCCCTGCGGTGGCAGCCCGGCTCCCGGCCGTGGCCGGCACTGAGCAGCCGGCACGCATCGCCCAGCCCCGGGGCGGCGGGAGGGAAGGGAGCCGCACGGTGACACGGCGGCGACGGGGAGGGGATGGCTGCGGTGCGGTGCCAACCGTGCCGGCACCCCTGGGAATTTCCTGTGCTGGGAAGGGGCTTCGGGGTTCCCCCCTCGCCCCGTTCCGGGTTGGCGTCGGCTGCAGAAGGGTTAATGCTGTGTGTGTTCTGGGAAGCGGGGCTGGGAGGTGCGTGACCCGGGGTGTGGGCGTCGACTCCTTTTGAGGTGGGATCCGAGCTGAAGTGCAGCGGGGAGCGGGGCCAAGTTCACACAGCAGCACCCTGCACCCTCCCTGCCTCCGCCGGAGCAGCGCCCGGCACACGCGGGCACAGGCGCCAGGTGAGCGGCGTTGCCCACCCCGCTGCCATCCGTGGGGACGGGGGATGTGGGGTGGGAGGGACGTGGGGTGGCAGTGGGGCCGTTTCCGGGTGGCTTTGGGGCTGGAGGTGGGATGCTGGAGCCCTGCGGTGGGGTGGGGTGGGATGAGATGGGATGGGATGGGTGGCATGGAGCGGCCACCGTGGGGTCCCCTCTGCTGGCACATGGCACAGGGATGGCTGTGGTGGTGGATGGGGGCCGCGGTGCTGGGATGGGACCCTGCGGGTGGTGGGTGGGCCCTGCTGGGTGAGGGGCGGTGGGTTCCCGCTGCAGGTGGCGGTGGGGACAGCGTTGGGGACGTGGCCTTGAGCCCGGCGCTGCGTGGCGTGGGGCTGAGCGCCAGGACGGGGCTGTGCTGTGATGTCTGCCCCACGCTGCTGAGGGCTCAGCCCCGTGGCCATGGGGAGCTGGAGGTTTGGGGGCAGCTGGGTGGGTGCGTAATGGGATGGGGTACCGGTATGGGCCGGCTCACCCCCCTGGCTGTGGGGTGGGTGGGTGCTGTTTACCCTCTCATCTCTTCAACCCATTTCCTTTCTTGTGTGCTCGCTGTTTTCTTCTTTCAAAGAGTGGGGAGCGTTTCCCCAGCCCTCATCCGAGCTCCCGTCCGGCACCCAGACCCCCAGGACCCCCCACCCACACCATTGGGGTCACCAGCCAGGCCGGACCCCCACCCGCCACCCATTGCCGCTCTCCAGCAGGTGCTGTTGGGCAGAGGAGGCTGCGCAGCCCCCATCCCACAGCTACGCCGACCCTATGGGGCACCCAGGCTGCCTTTGGGGACGGGTGGGTGGGGGGACGCCCGGCCGTTTGGGTCCCTTCCCGGCTCCCGAAGGGCCCCGTGGGGCGAGGGGCCGGGCGCCGCGCTCACCTTCCTGGCTGACTCATTCTCCCCACTGCAGCTGTGAAGTCCCTCGACAGCGCGGCAGCGGCTGGGAGCACCCCGAGTTTTGGGGGGGGGGGGACCCCCATCCCCATCGTCCGCCTGCACGCAGTGGGGAGGGCGCAGGTCTGGGGTCCCTCCGTGCCACGGTCCGGGTGCGGGTTGGCCCCGTGCGGCCCCACGGCGCGGTGGGGCTGGCAGGTGCCGTGGGGCCGGCGGTGCGGTGTCAGGGTGACCCGCAGCCATTGTTCCCATCGCGGCGTGCTGGGGGCACGGCTGCCCGTTCGGCAAGGGGAGCGAATCCCACCCCCACCCCCTTTCCCTTTCCCCAACCCCGCGCGGCCGCCGAGGGCGAAACGGGGCCCGGCTGCGGGCATTGACGTAACCGAGAAAGTGCTGCTTTTTTTTTTTGGGGGGGGGGGGGACGGGCAGGGAGATGCTCCCCTCCCCATCACTCTGCCCCCAAGGGGACGCTGTGTTGTCCCCATGCGCCACCCGAGGGTCTCCGCGGGGCTGGAAGCGGCTCCGACAGCTTCACACCTTGCTCCCCCTCCCCACCTCCCCCAACCCCCCCAGTTTCCTTATCAGCGCTGCGATCTCCTCGATGGCACCCGCTCAGCATGTGACTTCGCTCCCGTGGGGAGGATGCGCGGGGGGGGCCGGGGTGTCGGGGGAGAAGCGGCGGACGGGCGGTTGGGCGCGATGGAAAATCCCCCTCCTGCCACCTCCCCGCCCCCGGCGCCGGTCCTTCATCCGCGGGCATCCGCCCGGGGGTCCCGGCTCCATCCTTCGTCCCCCCGCTTCGCTATCAGCGGAGAGTCGTGCACCCCCCTCCCTGCTCCCCTCCCGAGAAGGGCAGAGATGTGTGAGCAGCAGCCGTGCAGCGGCCTGGAAGCAGCGCTGCGGTGCTGCGGGGGTCTTTACGCGCTGCTGGCGCCCCCCCCCCCCCCCAGCGTGAAGCTGCACCCGGCCGAGCGCAGCAGCGCTGCCGGCCCTGCGGACGGGAGGAGCTGCGAGGCGCAGGGATGCGGAGTTTGACGCACGCCAGTCCGTCTGTCCATCCTGCCACCGCGTGCCTCCCATCCTGCCTCGGCCCCGGGTTTCTCGATGGCACCGCGTCCCCGTCCCCCCCCCCCCCCGAAGCGCAGCGCGCTCACCTCCCCTAATCCCCCCCCCCCCCCCGCTGCTAATCCCGCTGATCCCATCGGGGGCTGTCGCAGCCTGTTGGCTCCCGGCGCCCTGATGCTTTAATCGCCCCTAATCCCTTCGCCCCCGCCTCGTGGGCACCGCGGACCCCCGCAGGGGTGGGCACGGGGACGTCGGACGGCGCCGGCATCCCGGGCGGTCGGCGCTGCCCGTTTCCCAGTTTCAGGGGCGGCTGCCGCTCGCCCTGCCGGTCGGGCCTGCTCGGCAGCGCGGGGCGGCTCCGCAGCCGGTTGCTCCGGGGCCGTTCCCAGCCGCCTGCCGAGGCAGCCCCAGTTTGGCGAGCACCCAAGCGCAGGGAGCGGCCGGCGCGGGGATGGGGATGGGCTCCTGCGCCGGGGGCCGCCGGCCGCGCCGCCCCTCCGCGGGCAAGAGGGGGCACGTTCCCACCGCCCGCCGACGGCACCGCGCGGCTTGGCACGGCCGCGGCGGCGGGCTTCGGTTCGGAGCGGTCCGACCCGTCCCGTGGAGATGGGCGCAGCGCGGCGATGTCCGGCGGCGTGCGGCTCCGGCAGCGCGGTTTCGCTCTGCATGGCTGCGCTCCGTGCCATGGCAAGCAATCGGGTTTTGCTCCTTGGCACGGCTTGGTTTTGCTTTATGGCACAGCCTGGCTTTGCTCTGTGGCACAGCCTGGTTTTCCTTTATGGCGCAGCCTGGCTTTGCTCTGTGGCACAGCCTGGTTTTCCTTTATGGCACAGCCTGGTTTTCCTTTATGGCACAGCCCGGTTTTGCTCTATGTCATATCCTGGTTTTGCTCCATGGCACCTCATGGTTTCGCTCCATAGCACAGCCTGGTTTTGCTTTTGGCACAGCTTGGCTTTTTTGCCTGGCACAACTCGGTTTTGCTCCATGCCACAGTTTGGTTTTACTCTGTGGCACAGTCAGGCTTCGCCCCATGGCACAACCTGGTTTTTTCTCCGTCACAGCCTGGTTTTGCTTTATGGCACAGCCTGGCTTTCCTGTGTGGCACAGCCTGGTTTTGCTTTATGGCACAGCCTGGTTTTGCTTTATGGCACAGCCTGGCTTTGCTTTATGGCACAGCCTGGCTTTCCTGTGTGGCACAGCCTGGCTTTGCTTTATGGCACAGCCTGGTTTTGCTTTATGGCACAGCCTGGTTTCGCTCTGCAGCTCAGCTTGGTTTCGCTCTGTGGCACATCCTGGTTTTCCTCTGTCCGTGGCACAGTCAGGCTTTGCCCCGTGGCACAACCTGGCTTTCCTCCATGGCTCAGCCTCCCCCCGAAGCTCAGACACGGCGATGGCTTGGTGCTTCCTGTGCCAAGCAGCCGTGGAGCACCAGGACTCGATCTGATCTGCAGCTCCACCGCCACCGTCCCCACACTCAGGACTGCATCCATCACCCACCCAGGGCTCACACTCGGCCACGTATGTCGCTCCAGGTGTGATCCCCAAAGCACAGCACGGCAAGGACCCCCCTCTCCCACCTTCACCTCCCCCCCTGCCGGTGCCGGGCACAACCTGCCCTATGGGGCCGCCAGCTCGGGGAGGCCTCGGTGCCGCTTTTATGGCAGCGCTGACGCAAAGCTCTGCCAGCTGCAGCGTGGGAAAGGCCCTGCTCACGCAGGCAGGGCTTGGCTGGGCGAGGAGCGGCCCGGGGCTGGGGCAAAGCGTAGGGAGGGGGCTGGGCCCCCACTGGGAGTGGGGGCAGGAACCCAGCGCTGCGCTGATCCTAATCTGCGGGCAGGAAACGCGGCCCCGTCTTCCCAGCCCGGTTGGGCTTCGCGGGGCGGCCCCCGGCCCTGGGGGGAAAGGGGGGGGGGGGGGGGGGGAAGTGGGGGCTTCTTCCCGGCAATGCCGCCCACCCGCGTTCCCAGGACGGGGAGCTGCGCCCGGCGAGGCGGGGGGATGCGGTGGGGTGGGCCGGGGGGATGCGGTGGGGTGGGCAGGCAGGAAGCGCAGCGCCTCGACGCCGCTCAAAGGCGCCGCGCTGAGATTTCCCCCTTTGCTGCGGTCGCTTTGGGGGCGGCGGTGGAAGGAGGAGGGCGGGGGGATGCGGTGGGGGCCCGACGGCGGCACGCGTCGGTTCCACGGCGTCCAACCGAAATTTGGGTGCTCGGGGGTGATGCTGAGCCGTGCGCCCCTCTGGCAGAACGCTGTTGGGGCGCTCACCCTGCAGCAGAGCTGATGCTCTGGCACCCATGGGTGCTGCACGGTGGAAGGAGTTTCTTTGCACTGCAGCACTGCAGCAGAGCCAATGCTTTGGCACCCATGGGTGCTGCACGGTGCAAGAAGATTATTCACACCACAACAGAGCCAATGCTTTGGCACCCACGGGTGCTGCATGGTGGGAATGAGGTTTCCTTGCACTGCAGCACAGCTGATGCTCTGGCACCCATGGGTGCTGCATGGTGGAAGGAGTTTCTTTGCACTGCAGCACTGCAGCAGAGCAGATGCTTTGGCACCCGTGGGTGCTGCACGGTGGGAAATGAGCCTCCTTGCACCACAACGGAGCCGACGCTTTGGCACCCACGGGTGCCGCCCGGCGCTGATCCCCCTCACCTTCATGCTCCCGCAGGTGAGGACGATGGCGAGCCCCGAGGACGACCTGATCGGCATCCCCTTCCCCGAGCACAGCAGCGAGCTGCTGAGCAGCCTGAACGAGCAGCGGCACCTGGGGGTGCTGTGCGACGTCACCATCAAGACGCAGGGCTTGGAGTACCGCACGCACCGCGCCGTGCTGGCCGCCTGCAGCCGCTACTTCAAGAAGCTGTTCGCGGGGCCGGGGCCGGGCCAGGAGGTTTGCGAGTTGGACTTTGTGGGGCCGGAAGCTTTGGGAGCCCTGCTGGAGTTCGCCTACACCGCCACGCTGACCATCAGCAGCTCCAACATGGGCGAGGTGCTGCAGGCGGCTCAGCTGCTGGAGATCCCGTGCGTCATCGCCGCCTGCGCCGACATCCTGCAGTGCCACGGCTTGGAAGCTCCCGGCCCCGATGACGACGACTGCGAGCGCGCCCGCCGTTACCTGGAGGCGTTCGCCACCCTCCCCGACGCGGATCCCCCCGCCGCGCCCCCCGCCCGCCCCGCCGCCCGCCGCAGCAAGAAGACCCGCAAATTCCTGCAGGCGCGCGGCGCACGCCTCAACAACCACAGCGAGGAGCCGCCCGCCGAGGCCGAAGGCTCCCGCAGCCCCCTGCCCGCCCCGCAGCCCCCTTCTCCGCCCCCGATGCCGGAGGGCTTGGCGCAGCCCTACGAGGCTTTCGAGGTGCCCGAGGAGGAGGAGCTGCCCCCGCACGCCTTCCCCTTTCCGTACCAGATGTCCCCCGAGGAGGGCGGCTCGGACGACGACGCCATCGATCCCGATCTGATGGCTTATCTGAGTTCCCTCCACCACGAGGCGCTGGCGCCCGGGCTGGACAGCCCCGATAAATTGGTGCGCAAACGGCGTTCCCAAATGCCTCAGGAGTGTCCCGTGTGTCACAAAGTCATCCACGGTGCCGGCAAGCTGCCGCGCCACATGCGCACGCACACGGGAGAGAAGCCCTTCGCCTGCCAGGTGTGCGGCGTGCGCTTCACGCGGTGAGTGCCAAAGCAGCGGCGGCGGCGGCCCCGGGGTGTCCCCTGCCCCATGGGTCCCTTGGGTGCCCACCGTGTCCCCTGGGTGCCCGTGGTTCCCTGGGTTCCTGTAGTGTCCCCCTGGGTGCCCATGGGTTCCTCTGGGTGCCCACGGTGTCCTGTGGGTGCCCATGGTGTCCCCTGGGTGCCTGCAGTGTCCCCCGCCCCACGTGTCTCCCTGGGTTCCCATATTGTCCACCTGGGTGCCCATGGGGTCCTTTGAGTGCCCGCGGTGTCCCTGCCCCATGGTGTCCCCTGGGTGCCTGCAGTGTCCTCTGGGTTCCATAGTGTCCCCCTGTGTACCCATGGTGTGCCTGAGTACCCATGGGGTCTTCTGGGTGCCCATGGTGTCCCCTGGGTGCCCACGGTGTCCCCCTGGGCTGTGCTGACCCCCAGCATGACCCTGCCCCACAGATGCCCCATGCTGTCCCCATAGCTCACCCTGAACAATGCTGTCCCCATACTGTCCCCATAGCCCACCCTGCCCCATGCTGTCCCCATACCGTCCCCATAGCCCTCCCCTGCCCCATGCTGTCCCCATACCGTCCCATAGCCCTCCCCTGCCCCATGCTGTCCCCATAGCCCACCCTGCCCCATGCTGTCCCCATACCGTCCCCATAGCCCACCCCTGCCCCCTGCTGTCCCCATAGCCCACCCTCCCCATGCTGTCCCCATACCGTCCCCATAGCCCACCCCTGCCCCCTGCTGTCCCCATAGCACATCCCTGTCTCACACTGTCCCCATAAGTTCCCCATACTCTCCCCCATCTCACCCCGCACCCCATCGGCGCCGCTCTATCCCCGCATCCTGACCCCTCCTCCCCTTTCTCCCCCCCCCACCCCCCCTATAGGAACGACAAGCTGAAGATCCACATGCGCAAACACACGGGCGAACGGCCCTATTCGTGCCAGCACTGCAGCGCCCGCTTCCTGCACAGCTACGACCTGAAGAACACATGCACCTGCACACGGGCGCCCGGCCCTACGAGTGCTACCTCTGCCACAAAGCCTTCGCCAAGGACGACCACCTGCAGCGGCACCTCAAGGGCCAGAACTGCCTGGAGGTTCGCACCCGACGCCGACGCCGCGAAGACCCCCTCCTCCGCCGCCCCCCCGACGCTCCGCCCGGCATCGACCTCTCCAATGGGCGCTTGGAGGGGCTGCGCCTCTCCCTGGCTCGTTATTGGGGCCGGCGCAGATTAAGGAGGAGGAGGAGGAGCCGGAGATGGAGATGGAGCCTGAGGCTGAAGAGGGGCCGCAGCCGGACGGCATGGTGCCCGTGGAGATGGTGTAGAGCGGCCGGCCCGGTGGGGCACGATGGGGGGCGGTGGGCTGAGCCGGGCCGGGCCGGGCTGAGTGAGCTGGGCCGAGTGGTGCCAGGCCGGGCTGGGCTGAGCTGGGCTGAGCCGTGCTGGGCTGGGCTGGGCCGAGTGATGCCAGGCTGAGCTGGGCTGGGCTAGCTGGGTTGAACCAGGTGATGCCAGGCTGGGCTGAGCTGAGCCAGGTGATGCCAGGCTGAGCTGAGCTGAGCTGGGCTGGGCTGAGCCGAGTTGAAACCATGCTGGGCTGGGCTGGGCTGAGTGATGCCAGGCTGAGCTGAGCTGGGTTGAACCAGGTGATGCCAGGGCTGGGCTGAGCTGAGCTGAGCTGAGTTGAACCAGCTGATGCCAGGCTGGGCTGAACCGGACCAAGCTGTGCTGAGCTGAGCTGAGCCGAGCCGTGCTGGGCCAAGTGATGCCAGGCTGGGCCAGGCTGGGCTGGGCTGAGCCAGGTGATGCCAGGCTGAGCTGAGCTGAGCTGAGCTGGACCAGGCTGTGCTGAGCTGAGCTGAGCCGTGCTGGGCTGAACCAGGTGATGCCAGGCTGGGCTGAGCCGTGCTGGGCCAGGCTGGGCTGAGCCAGGTGATGCCAGGCTGTGTGCTGGGCTGGGCTGAGTTGAGCTGGATTGTATCAGGCTGGGCTGTGCTGAGCTGAGCTGCATTGGGCAAGCTGTTCCAGGCTGAGCCGTGCCAGGCCAAGCCATGCTGGGCCAAGCTGTGCCAGGCTGAGTTTGTGCCAGGCTGAGCTGTGCTGAGCTGAGCCAGGTTGCACCAGGCTGGGCTGAGCTGTGCTGAGCTGCGTTGGCCCGAGCCGTGCCAGGCTGCACCGTGCTGAGCCGTGCTGAGCCGTGCTGAGCCGCTCCAATCAGCACCGAACAGCAGAGTTCTGCGCTGTGCCGATCCGCGCTGAGCGGAGCCGTTCTGTTCCGTTCCGGTCCAGATCGAGCCCAGCGCAGCCCCGGCCGTTCCGTGCGGTACCGGAAAGGAGCGAACCGTCCCGAACCGGGCGTTGCCCTCTGGGCCGGGGAGGAGCGGATCGGTTCCTCCCGTTGTCCCGGAGCTGCGCTGCCCGCCTCGCCCCGCCGCGCTCCGTTCCTGTTTTTCCCGTCACGGTTTGTTCTGAATTATGCAAAGGGGGAAATTCCCCCCCTGGCGGATTTGCACAATGGGGCGGGGGGGGGCCCCGCCGCCGCCGCCGTTCATTCCATCCCCCCCCCCCCCCCCCCAACCTCCGGATTCCCGGGGCGGCCCCCGCCGCCGTGCAGGGACCGGACCCCCCCCCCCCCCCCCTCCCCGGTTCCATCCCCGGGAACCGAAGCGCGGGCACCGGGCGGGGGTTCCCGGTGGGGTGGCGGGGGGGGTCCCCCGCCGCTCATCCCGCGCTGTATATAGCTTAACCCCGGAGCCCCCCCCTTAATTCCCCGAGCAGCCCCCCCCCCCCGGCGAGCCCCCCTCGCCCCTGCACTCCCGGCTGCTTTCTCTCGTTGCACTATTCCGGGTGAACCCCCCGGGACCCCCCCCAATCCCCTCGTGGTTTGGCGGGGTTCCCCCTCTCCCCCCCCCCCCCATTTCCCCCCCGCCTGCCCTTTGCACACGGCCCCAGGGCGCACACCCGGGGATGGAGGAGGAGGGACGGGGGGGGGGGGGGGGGGGGGGGGGTGCGTGTTTGGGGGGGGGGGGGGGGGGAGGGGGGATGCCTAAAAGAAGAGTTTTATCTATATTTAAAACCAACAAACCGAAACAAAGATGCTGTAATATATAACCCCCCCCCCCCCTCCCCTCCCCCCCCGTCCTCCACCCCACGACCCCCCCTCCCTTGTCGTCGTCCCCCCCACCCCGTCCCCCCGCTGCTCCTCCCGACCCCTGCGCCGGTCCCTGCCATGGGGTGATGGGGACGGGGGGGACTCCCGTCGTGGCTTTAAAAAAGTGCCTTATGGGGAACTTGAATTTCTCGGCGACTTGAAGCTCTCCGGTGTCGGAAACCCAACGGATCGCCCGCGGCGGTCGGCGTTGGGTTTTGGTTTTGTTTTGTTTTGGTTTTTTTTGTTGTTGTTTTATTCTGTTTTTTTTTTTTTTTTTATATTATTTTCGTTTCGTTTCGTTTTCGGTTTTGTTTCGGTTTTTTTTTTTTTTTTTTTCTTTCTTTTTTTTTTTTTTTTAAATTTTTGTTTTGTTTCGTTTCGTTTCTTTTGTTTTTGTTTTGTTTTTAAACGAAGGCTGCTTGATAATAAACGGAGAAGCAGGGAATCGTTCGCCCCGTCCGTCCGTCTGTCTGTCCGTCCCGGCGCTGGGGTGGGGCTGGGAGTGGGGAACTGGGGGGGGGGAGCGGGGACGTTGTGGGACACGATGGGGGTGGAACTGGGGACACGATGGGGGTGGATTTGGGGCCACCACAGGGATGGACATGGGGACAGAATGGGGGGTGGATTTGGGGATGCGATGGGGGTGGATTTGGGGCCACCACAGGGATGGAGATGGGGACATAATGAGGATGGAACTGGGGACACGATGGGGATGGAATTGGGGATGCTATGGGGTGGATTTAGGGCCACCATCGGGATGGACACAGGGACAAGAATGGGGGTGGATTTGGGGTGCTATGGGGGTGGACATGGGGACACGATGGGGGTGGAACTGGGGCCACCACAGGGATGGACATGGGGACAGAATGGGTTGGATTTGGGGCCACCATAGGGATGAGCATAGGGACGGAATGGCGATAGAACTGGGGACATGATGGGGGTCGAACTGGGGACACGATGGGGGTGGATTTGGGGACACCACAGGGATGGACATGGGGACAGAATGGGGATGGACTTGAGGACACCATAGGGATGGACATGGGGAGAGAATGGGGTTGGATTTGGGGATGCTATGGGGGTGGACATGGGGACACAATGGGGTTGGATTTGGGGACACCATAGGGTTGGAATTGGGGATGCTATGGGGGTGGATTTGGGGCCACCACAGGGATGGACACAGGGACAGAATGGGGTTGGATTTGGGGACACCATAGGGATGGACATGGGGACAAAATGAGGATGGAACTGGGGACACGATGGGGATGGAACTGGGGATGCTATGGGGGTCAAACTGGGGATGCTATGGGGGTGGACATGGGGACATGATGGGGGTGGATTTGGGCCACCATAGGGATGGACATGGGGACACAGTGGGATGGAACTGGGGACACGATGGGGGTCGAACTGGGGATGCTATGGGGGTGGATTTAGGGCCACCATAGGGATGGACACAGGGACAGAATGGGGCTGGACTTGAGGACACTATAGGGATGGACATGAGGACATAATGGGGATGGAAGTGGGGAAGCTATGGGGGTGAATTTGGGGACATGATGGTGGTGGATTTGGGGACACCACAGGGATGGACATGGGGACAGAATGGGGGTGGACTTGAGGACACCACAGGGATGGACATGGGGACAAAATGAGGATGGAACTGGGGACACGATGGGGTGGAACTGGGGATGCTATGGGGGTGGATTTGAGGCCACCATCGGGATGGACACAGGGGCATATAGGGTTGGATTTGGGGACACCACACCACAGGGATGGACATGGGGACAGAATGAGGATGGAACTGGGGTCATGATGGGGGTCGAACTGGGGATGCTATGGGGGTCGAACTGGGGATGCTATGGGGGTGGACATGGGGACATGGTGGGGGTGGATTTGGGGCCACCACAGGGATGGACATGGGGACAGAATGGGGATGGATTTGAGGCCACCAAAGGGATGAACATGGGGACAAAATGAGGATGGAACTGGGGGCACGATGGGGGTGGAACTGGGGATGCTATGGGGGTGGATTTAGGGCCACCACAGGGATGGACTTGGGGACACAATGAGGATGGAATTGGGGACACAGTGGGGATGGAACTGGGGACACGATGGGGGTCGAACAAGGGATGGATTTGGGACACAATGGGGGATTGTTTGGGGGACATTGTGGGGGACGGATTTGGCGACAACGTTGGGGTGCACCTGAGGGCACAATGGGGATGGAGGACGCATGGGATAGAGGCGAGCCACCATGGGGCTGGGGACATTTTGGGGACGTTTGGGATGGAACGGCGTGGGTCTGGAGCTGGGGTCACAGTGGGGGGGCAGAGTCACCATGGGGACCACGGGGGACCACGGGGGACCACGAAGAGACGGGACACCAGCTCAGCACACGGGGACACTGCTGGCTCGAGGACCGGCGCTTTATTTGCCATTCCCTCCCTGCTTGCTGCTGGCTTCCATCACGCTTCTGGGGCAGCAGCCACATCCCCACATCCCCGTGTCCCCATGTCCCCACATCCCCGTGTCCCCACGTCCCCGTGTCCCCACGTCCCCACGCCATCTCTCCGCAGCCGCCGAGCCATCCGTGTGACACCGTCCTGCCATCACCGCCTTCCGCCGTGCGGCCGCTCAGCCCTCACCTCCTCCAGCTCGCTGCCGCTGCCCTCGGGCTGCTCCTGGTAGCTGAAATCAAGGCTGGGAGGGACGGCGGAGGGACACGGAGCCGTGCTGAGGGCTGTCATCGTCCCCCCCTGCCTCCCACGGCCGCCCCTCCCGGCCCTCACCTGGACGCCGAGCTGCCCTCACCGGGCGCATCGTCCTCACTGCCGCTCTCCTCCTCCTCCTCCTCCTCTCCCTCCTCCTCCAGCTGCGCCCGCAGCCGGGCTGCGATCCGGGGATGCAATCGGCGGCCGCCCCCCCGGCCCCGCGCCACCCGGCGGATTCGCTCCTCCAGCTGCCTGCCCTGATCCCGCAGCTGCTGCTGCTCCTGACCCCGCAGCGCCCGCACGGCTCCCAGCCACAGCTCCGGGGTTTCCTCGTCGCTGGAGTCGCTGCGGGGTCCAGGGGGGCCATGGGGTGGGCAAACCCACGGCAGCCCCAAACCCGCAGCGTCCCCAAACCCACCCCATCCCCAAACCCAAGGCATCCCCAAACCCACAGCGTCCCCAAACCCACAGCGTCCCCAAACCCACAGCGTCCCCAACCCACAGCGTCCCCAAACCCGCAGCATCCCCAAACCCACCCCATCCCCAAACCCACAGCGTCCCCAACCCACGGCATTCCCAGACCCACCCCATCCCCAAATCCATGGCATCCCCCATAACCACCCCATCCCCAAACCTACAGCATCCCCAACCCATGGCATCCCCCAATGCACAGCGTCCCCAAACCCACCCCAACCCCAAACCCTCATCAACCCCCAAACCCACAGCATCCCCAAACCCCAGCATCCCAAAACCATGGCAAACCCAAACCCATCCCATCCCCAAACCACCCCATCCCCAAACCCATGGCAACCCCAAACCCACCCCATCCCCCTACCCAAGGCATCCCCCATACCCACTCAATTCCCAAACCACAGCAACCTCTACCCAAGGCATCCCCAAACCACATCATCCACCCCAACCCCAAACCCTCATAACCCCCAAACCCACCCCAACCCTAAACCCACCCCATCCCCAAACCCACAGCGTCCCCAAACCCACCCCATGCCAAACCCACAGCATCCCCAACCCATGGCATCCCCCAATGCACAGCGCCCCCAAACCCACCCCAACCCCAAACCCTCATCAACCCCCAAACCCACAGCGTCCCCAAACCCACCCCATCCCCCAAACCCCAGCATCCCCAAACCCATGGCAAACCCCAAATTCACCCCATCCCCAAACCCATCCCATCCCCAAACCCACAGCATCCCCAAATCCATGGCAACCCCAAACCCACCCCATCCCCCTACCCAAGGCATCCCCCATACCCACTCAATTCCCAAACCCACCGCAACCTCTACCCAAGGCATCCCCCAAACCACATCATCCACCCCAACCCAAACCCTCATCAACCCCCAAACCCACCCCAACCCTAACCCACCCCATCCCCCAAACCCCAGCATCCCCAAACCATGGCAAACCCCAAATTCACCCCATCCCCAAACCCATCCCATCCCCCAAACCCACAGCATCCCCAAATCCATGGCAAACCCCAAAACCATGGCAACCCCAAACCCACCCCATCCCCAAACCCACAGCATCCCCAAACCCATGGCAAACCCCAAACCCATCCTATCCCCAAACCCACCCCCATCCCCAAACCCTCATCCACCCCCAAACCC